>NC_056742.1:321330504-321488004 GCF_019279795.1 Protopterus annectens | reverse complement strand
TCTGATGATTCACACAAAGGGTCTTGTGGCCTGAGTATATTAGTTTACATTCGTTTGTATGAACCTCAGTTTACACATTCCTGTCCACTTGTTCACCCTTTCCAGTTCCTCCCAGACTGTTCTGCCATCCTCCACTGCTGATCCCATCTTTGCATTATCAGTAAAGAAGTTGATTCTATTCTGTTTTCTTTGGATGTACCTAAGGCAAACACATTGAAGAGTACTGGACCTAGGGCAGGCGCTGGATGAACTGCACTTGTCATATGCCTAATTGCTTACATTGTCCATTTCACCACAATTCTCTGTTTCCTCCCACTCAGCCAGTATTGGCCCTACCTCCACCCACCACTTTTTCAATTAGTCTCCTGTGTGGGACTCAGTCAGAGATCTTTCAGACATCCTGGTAGATCTATGGTGAATGCTACACACCCTTGTCAAGTTCACTTGTAACACAGGCATAAAACTGGATCAGGTATGACTGCAAACAACTTTTGGTCACAATAAAATGCTGATTGCTGTCCTAGGGACTGCTGTCTACTAGAATGGTATAAGCCTCACCTCAAGATTCCTTCCAAGACATTTCCTACCAATCCTGTTGAGCTAACTGGCCTTTAGTTCCATGGACTGTTCCTGACCCCACCTGTTAGAAAGGTTAAGGTGATCTAACCTAGCAGATATGTGTCTCAGAGGATCTCCATGCTGTGGAACTAGCTCCCCATCCATGTAAAGCAGAGTCCATCCCTAACCCTATTTTAGCATAACCTTGACCAATGAATGAGAAATCAAAAATTAACCCCAGGTCTGACCCCAATGTCTCTGATAGACAGAGGCAGGCAGTAATGCACAGATTAACATACCCCCCATAACCTCTTCAAACTCCCCAAGTAACATACCCCCTCCTAATAAATGCCTGTGATATAAAGGGACACAATTGGGTTGGATTGCATGGCTAGGCTTATGAAGGCCCTAGTGGTCATTAGGCTAGTATACACCTATGAACCTATAATTTCTGTCTTCCCCATCCACTAGTACAAGGGCACAACACTTGCTTCCCTCCAGCCTCCTGGAACTTGTCCATCAGCCATACGAGTTTTTGCCAGAATACTGGCCAGATTTCTGAAGACTGTGGATGGTAGCAAATCTGGTCCTTGTGTTTTATTTTAATTATGGAGAGAAGTTTCACTCTACACCTGCTCGCTCTATATCGTGGTACCTGTCCACTTTTCTTTCCATTTTGCCATGCTTTCCTCCCAACCTGGCACCTTCTCCATGCTTTCCTCTCAAAAGACAGAAACAAACGATTCATTCAGCATATCTGCTTTCTCAAAGTTTCTTTAATCTCCATCCTGTCACTTCTCAGCCTGGCCAGTTGTGTCCCTGCCTTCTTCCTTTTTTGCTTTATAGTTTAAAAAGCCATTTCTCTTTTTGACTCTTTCTTAATGACTTTTTTATCTTTCACATTTGTGCCCCCAAAATCTTAGTTGTGTTTCTCGTAACCTTTTTGTACTGTGCTACCTCCAACTCTCCACCCACTCTCTTCCGCCTCATGTAGGAATTATATTGTCTGAATTGCAAGCGTCACATTGCTATGTAGACATATTGGCCTTTTCTCTACCTTTTTTTCGTCTTTTTCTGTCTTCCTCATATCGTTGCCCCTAGCCCAGGGTATTCCAGTTCTAACTCATTCATATATATTGTTTAATACATCAATGTGCTATCAGTCTCCTAATTAATCCTTGATCTTCTACCCCAGCACAGTATAACACGCTTATCTAAAATCTCACATCATGGTCCCTAGCTTTACATTCTTACCCTTCTCCCCTTCTCTAAACTGTACAGTGGCTGTCTAACAGTACCATGATCCTGACATTCATGGCATCCTCTGCATTGATTAGAATCATCACCAGAATAATTTCTGGAACAGTCTTGCTCAAGCTTGTTGAACTCCTCATAATCCAAGACTTCGAATTTCTTGTTCCCTTTATATCCTGGAGCTCAGAATCTCCCAGTCTATCCCTGGCAGACTCATGTTCCCCATGAATATTCACCTCACCCTCTTATCCTGATCCTTCATTCTCTCTCCACAAGTATTTCATCCTCCTCCCTTGTTTGTTTTTTTTTTTTGGTAACACGTCACTGTGTCAGTGCACCGGCTTTCTCCTTTTCTTCTTCCTCTACCATAATTGCCAACATACTGGTGTATATAAGCATGCATAGTGATTTAGAGCAATCCAGGATACTAAAAAAACAAAATAAGATGCAATATAATATTTCCCTATATTGTTTTCCTCCACTGTCCCCAGTTACTGTAAATCTCCTCATGCCTAACTGTCCCATTTGTTTCCTTTTCCCTCAGCATCTGAGAACATCAGGAGAGAGATGTGACAATAGGAGATTACATTGTCATGCAGCCGGGGTACAAGGCTTTGTATGCTCTTAAATTAGCACCTCATTAGTCAGGCTGGTTTGTGTAATTTAAAATAGGCAGGCAATTTTCTGTAATCTACTAATCCAGTTATGTTTGTCATATGATTAATATAAACTGATTATTTAACATAGGTAAGGAGGACAGCTTTTCATATATTTTTGTACCTGTCCTTGGCATGTGTTATTCTTTGCTGGTTGCATTTAAAACAGGGGTGACTGAGAAACATGTCTTGGCTGTCTTACTTTACTTGGCTCTTTATTTTGTTTATCAGTAGGGAACACCCTCTGTGTGGAGTATGCATAACCTCTCTGGATTTTTATATGGTTTTGCCAGGTACCCCAGTTTTCTTCTGCCATCCCAAAGACAAGCCATAGGTGATTCATTAATCCTCTGGACTGCCCATATGTGTACCTGTCACTTATTAGTATTATTATCCAGCAGTAGACAGCCTTCCTTTCCAGGATGGTTTCTTTGCTATATACCTGAAATAAGTCCCAGCTCCCTGACCCGTAATTCAGTAAAGCAGCTTACAGGAAAATGAATCATTATGAACTGTATTCACTAAATATGCAGAAGGTGGTCATTGTTAAGAAAGAAACTTTTCCAACTTTATTCAGTGATGAATGATGCCAGTCAACATGGAACACAGTGAAGAAACAGATGCAGATGAGTTTCTATGAGTTCCTGAGCAGTAATGCAGTTTTTAAATAAGCTCTGATGTTCAGTTGGTTTTATGTCTTTCTTCATGCTGATATGCTCCCCTAAGTTGGTTTTATGTTTTTCTTCATGCTGATATGCTCCCCTATTTTAGCATGAAAAGGAAGCACATCAAGAATCCACCTGGGTGCATGTAGTTTATATAAAAGGAGCTTTTTCCTCCCTGTCCCCTGCCTGATAATAGCCATTTAGGCCAAGAATCTTTTCTTTACCAAACAGTGAGCTCTTTTAGCTTGTAAGTGGCTATTATGGGATGCAACAATCAAAAAAAAAAAAAAAACAAAACTGAAGTTTTATTAATATGACTATGATGTGCTATTAAAGTCTCCTTAGTGGGATTGCATTGCATGTAATTAAGCAAGAGAGCATATAACAGAAATCTTAAGGACAAGTGAGTCACAGAGCAGGATTTAACAAGCATTTGTCATTGCCAAATGTTGCTTTGCAGATCATTGATAGTGTTGCACAAGAGTTCAGTGAAGTAGTGGGGTGACATTAGTATGAGTAGGAGATGGTCTTTGACAGCAACATATAGTGACAGTCTTCACTGTTTGACAAATGCTATTCTGTGAGGCCTGATCAGGGTACTGTAAAACAGTATGTAATATATGGAGCTCCGTTGTTACACCTTAAATTCAGGAAGAAGACACTTTACTTTGTGAACTACCATTCAGCACTATTAAATTCTAGTCTAATGCCAGAGCATAAAAAGCACTCGCCACAGAACAGTAGAAACAACTTTAAAAGATGTAACCCATGCCCAACTTCCATACTTCTTCTTTGTGTGTGAAACTGCATAGTGTTCTACAGCTTTTGAAGCTTTTACAAAATCAGATACACTTCACCTCTGGCTACTATCTGTGAGGTACTGCAAAGAATGTTACAGCTTTCAGAGGTGAGAAATTCTTTATAATCTAGCAGTTTCCCTCTGCTATATAGTGTATGGGAGGAGCTAAACTCCACAATTGCAAAGACTTATTTGGTTCACTATCTGTATTACAGCTTGAAAGGCTTAAAAACACCTGCTTTTCCTAGAATCTCTCTCTCTCTCTCTCTCTTTGTCTGTAAATGGTAATATGCCTGCTTCTTGCACTAAAAAAAAAGTCTGATCCAGGCTCACTCATCATAAAAAGTGTTTCTATGCTATCAAAATAAATATGAATATTTAGCTCTAAAGCTTTTATTTGTTTTATTCTGGAGGTGAATTTCTTGATATTCATTTCTTGAACACACAAATACTTCACTAGGATCAGAAACCTCTTCATAATTCTCTATGTAGACTAGAGGCTGTTTTAATTATAAACTAGTGAAAAAATAGCCATTGAGAAGGAACATTTCAACAATGCGGTCTTCATTATTTGATAAACAAACAAATGCCTATTAGTAAAAAGGTGGAAAGTATCAAACAGATGTAAGCAATAGAGTTATTTTATTTTAAAAGCAACAAAAACAGCATAATCATGATTCTTTGATAAGTGCTAGTCTGTGACATCTAACAGTGAGAAGTTTCAGCCACATATAAGCAAGAGGAATATTTTTTACATGTTTGAAGATATCATGTGTTACACGGTTTAGAGCCAACATACAGTAGCATGGTGTTAAACACTATTCTGTAATACCTAACTGGGGTATAGTAAAATGCAACACGTACAGGTTGTATTAACTGGCCCATGCTAAATGCACTTGTAAAAAGAGAGAGAGTGAGAGAGAGAGAGTTGATCATGTAGAAACAGCAGACAGCATTGTGGGTGGGTCAGTAAAACAGTAACTAAAAGTGGATTTTAATATACAGAAAAAATAAAGAATAGAATTCCTGAACTTTGGTGAGACTACTTAAGGAGCTGCATACAATTTTGGAGAGGTAACTTAAGCTAGACAGTAGAATTATAGGATCCTGGAGTCTTAAACACAGCTATTACTCTTAAGACTTCTCATTCTTCAGAAAATGCTTGTTAATGAAAATGTAGTTATTCTAGCAATATTCCAGCTTAATAGTAGCAATATTTAAAAACAATCTCACATTTATGGCCTTTTTTGCCTCCATGACATTTTTGGTCTTTCTTGATTTCTGAGGTGACAGATTAAAGTTATAATCAATAACTACTAATTTAACTCAGCAGCACTAGTGCAAACATTCACTAGAAGTTGGTAAATGCAATGATACTCCAAGGAATGTGTATCAAGGATCCTAGTCAAGTAGGTATTTTAACTAGCACTAGTAATTAGAGGAACTGCCCATCTCACTGTTGGAATTGCTTAAATAGTGTTGCTTCAGTTTGCCCAGTACATGGATCTTTTTTCTGAAGGTAAGAATTAATTTTAATGCAGTTTGCACCACTGTTTGATTAGCATGAGTCATTATCATAATAAATATGTGATAAATAATAAATGTCTCAGCTTGCAAGTCCCAGTGAACTGCTTTATAAATGTTAACATAGAGGTCATATACAAACATTTAAAATACATATTGGGTGTTTTTACATTTTATACAAAAAAGAATCAGTTAATAACAGATGACTGCTTGTTTGATATCCACACTACTTTCACTATATCAAGAATTTTGCGTACATAGGCTTAGAAGCAATACTGTGACAGACAATCAACGGTATGTTTGCAAGAATAGGTACATTTGTACAGCCATTTTATTTATGTTCTTATCTGAACCAGAACCAAAACATATTTTGTCAAAATGACAAATTATATGCCTTACATATTTTATCTAAATGATAAATTATATGCCTTACATGGAGTATTTTAGTGTTATTTTTATCTTTTTTCAAGCCGTCTTACATAGAGTATTTTAGTGTTATTTTTTATCTTTTGTCAAGCCAAATACCCCATTTCAGCTGTGGAAAATGCCATAGATTCTCAAGTGGGGAATCCCTTTGCTTTCCAAATATGAAATACTTCCCTGTGTAAGACTGTGGTGCTTAGCTTCAGTTTGTGTTCCTTACTAATGAGGAGATAAGCCATATGAAAGGGGAAATATATATCCAATTGTCAGTTGTATTCTCTTGAGGGCCATTTGCCACTTTTGTACTGCTTAGCCACCTACTAGCAGATGTCAAGAGGTAAAAATGAAAGCAGAAATATGGTTGAGGGTTCAGTACAGCTAGCAAGAGGTGAACCTTTTAAGTAAATATAAGCACTACATACACATCACTACATACCTAAAGTAGTAAAACTAATTGGAAAATATTCTTGATCCATGGTTTGGCAACAAGCTTATGTCCAATGACCCAGTTTCTATCTGCCAGTAAAGGGTCACATTGGTGTCATGAATTGTAGGGGACCTCAACACATGAAATCTGCAAAGATAAAAAAAATGAAAAAAAATAGCTGAGAGTTTCAAGCATCCCAAGAATGGACATTATTGCCAACTTCTTTAAATCTGTATATCCTTTGTAACATTTTGCCTAACCATCTAAGGCAAACAAAAGGTCTTTATGACTTTTTTTTTTAGCAAAATAGACATAAAGAGATCACTCTTGTTGCCACCTAAACAGTTTATGAAAAACATTCACTTACTTACACAATGATAATAGCAAAACCTTTTTTCATTGGATGAGCAAGATTTCCCTACACTTGGTCAAATGTAAAATGAATGAGTTTAAAAGTAGTGATTTCCCATAGAAAATGACTGCTGGTTAATTTTTGTTTGTGTGCCAGCAGTGAGTCAGTGTGTCTGACCATTTTGTTTCTCTGTGGATGTAAAACTTTGAAGTTAGCATATATAAGTAGTGGTGTGTGAGGGGAAAGCCCCCTCATTGGGCCGTAGGGCTCTTTATTCTTTGTTTCATTGAGATGAAGATTTGAATGATTTGCCTCATCTGGTTTAAACTTTAATGAACTGTGACTCAACAAACACAGGGAAATTGAGAAGGAATGCCTTCAGGTTTTGCAGATGGTCTGGTAGTCTAGCCAGGCCTTCTGAACTGAAACATGGCATTGAAAAACTTGAAATGGCAAAATAATATTTATTGCTTCACAAACATTGTTCAGTGACAATGTCCACAATTTTAAGTTTACAGAATTTCTGCATTTGAACTTAATATACTCCTGTACTGAAAATTACTGTCCTCTACACGTAGCACTTAGCTTAAGAAGGGGTGGTAGTTTTTGAGTATTCACCAGCTAACAATAGCTAATAGGTTCAGAGTTCTGTGATGGACTGGGGATTATTTCCTTGTTCTAACTGGTTGAGGCCTCTGCTAATATCTCTGTTATACAACAGTGATTATCAAGAAAATTCTCAATTATTAAAATCATACACAGTGTTAAACGATTTAACAGATTCAATAATAACTCCAACAGAAAAGTAGCATCAGTAATGCTACTTTTCTGTTGGAGTTATTATTGAATCTGTTAAATCGTTTAAGGTGCCTGGCTGTTTATGTTAACAATTTAACAGCTTGCAAATGTAAGTCTGCAATCTTACAGTGACTGCTGTTCCCCACTCTTTAGTATCTGTATCAGCTTCAGTATGCATTTTTTTTACACTAGCCCTTTTTCTATTCTATCATTTATTTATATCTTCCGTTACTGTATTGTTCTTGATAAATAAAACAACTTAGAAAGGGATCCTAACATTGCTGACATTTTCTCGGTAACTTAGAGAAGTAATATTTTCCCAGTCCTTATCCCTTTTTTTCAGAATCAGAATTTCTTTTCTGTCATTTCATACTAACTGATTAACTTAGAAAGTCACTGCCAGTTCATCAAAAACTCATGACTAATTGGTAAGAGTAGTAACTTTGCTATCTTCTGAATGAAATCATTGCCCTCACCTACTTTATTTAATATTTTTTCCTCATACTGTCCGATGTTTATAACTGCATGCTCTAACATCACTTATTTTGGGATCTTTTTCCTTAAACTATGATAGCCAGAGCATTGGTGAGCTAGATAACTTCTTTTTCCTCTATCCCTTTTATTATATGCAGGGTTATAAAGATGTTTACCACACAAACGTATAGAAGGAGGTTCTGCTTGCAACTGTAGATAATTCCCAAGGAGGAAATAACCGGATGAGTTACTAATGTAGTATTTCTGCATTTGAGCATATGAATAACATTAGGAGAGTCTGACTAATACTGTTCTCTATAACACTGAGGATACTCACAAGTAAGGAAGCTAAGCTGTCAGTGTTTTTGGTTAAAGTGTCTACTGTGAGCTATGTTACTGTCACACTGATGTTGCCAAAACTGTACAATGACATTTGTGGAAGAAAAAGTACACTTCCCAGTGCAATTCCTTGACATGAACTGCCATGAAGAAGTGCTCACCTCAGTGCCTGGCTTAAAATCAGAGGCTACTTGGTGGAAGAAAGTCCTTTTCCAGCAAAGTGCAGTGAGCTCAGTGTTAATTATATTTTGATAAGGTGCAGGGAACTCATCCATTTGCATATTGGATGTGGGGGTTTTGCCCTCACAGCAAAGCTGCACTCTAATCTTTGTGTTTGATGTCAGCGACCTGTGTGTGTGTGTGTGTGTGTGTGTGTGTGTGTGTGTGTGTGTGTGTGTGTGTGTGTGTGTGTGTGTGCGTGTGTGTGTGTGCACGCGCTAATATATCCATGCCCTTGTTTTAATTCTGGAGAGGGTAGTATATTTGCCGATTTTAAAGCACGATGAGGATAAATGTCCTAATGGATGCCTATTTATTACTTCTTCTTGTAAGGTTGTACAGTCTGCATATTAACAACGTTTACAGGATCTCGCAGATGTAGCGTTGATACTAGTATATAGGGGAAGTGATATCACTGAAGACAGAATTGGTAGATTGTCATACATCTATGTACTACAGCAGCCTTATGTTACATGTATTGACAATGGAGGCTCCAGTAACAAAATCTCTTAAAATGTTCCTGTGACCAAACCTGAAAATATTAATGCTCTCACACAGCTAGAAATGTGCTTAGATAACTCTTTTTCCTTCTCCACCCATGCAAAGGTCCTGAACAGTACACTCAGCAAGCAAATAAATACCTGTTATATTTTTAGTTAGTCACTCTTTCCTGGAACTAAAGTCGGATTAGTCAAAGCATATCACCCACCTAGAGTATGATATCTATTTAGCTGTGCAGGCCTTCTCTTGAAGCACTATTAAATTAGAAAGAATGGGTTGCAAATATGGAGGTTCTGCTTGCTGATCACCAATCACAAACATCAAAGGCCTAACAAACATCAGAGCCACCTGATCCCTGCAACTCATTAAGCTAAGCTACTCCACTCCCTCACATTCAAACATTTAAACCATAACCACTACTGCCTCATCTTCAACCTCCATACATGCGACCTCCACTCATCCTCCTCTTTACAGAACCCCCCCCCCTTTGTCTCCATATACAAACTTTACTGTGGAAACAAGGCCTACTCTGTTGTTGGCTTAAAATTTTAGAATTCCATTCCTAACCCTCTGCATTCCATCTACAGTCCAAACGCTTTTCAAACCCATATCCACAGAAAATTACCCTTTTTGTCTGCTGCCACATAATCTTGTCCCCTTCCTGACATATTCATATCACTTTTCTCTCTGATTTTTCTTGGACCTCCATTTTACTTGCCACTGCTGATATTTCTTAACTCTTCATCCCAAAAATCTCCCTCCTCCTCCTCCTCCTCTGTAGTTATTATGCTGTGATGATATAACAACCTTTTACTATATGTTTGTCGGTTAACTCTCTCAAATTACAAACTCAGAGTAACCAAAGTAGCTTACTCACTTACTGTCTTTGAGATGCAACAAGCTGATAAGCCAGTAAATATACCCACCCACTGCTTACATATGTATACATGACTTGTCTAACCCAACCATAGCCACAGAGATCACAGACTGTTCCAATTACAACATAGCCTTGCTCTGAAAGATACAGTAGCAGAATCGTTGCTTCTCATTAGTCTAGGCCTGCATCTTTAGCAGCCTGTCACCTTGCCCTTTTGTATGATATACTGAACTTCTGTACTCCTGTATCACAAAAGTGATCTAGTTTTGAACATTTTAATTAGTAATTTTACTAGCTGCTTGTTTTCTTGATGTGGGCGCACTCCTGTATCACTATAATGATGCTGTAACTGCTACTTTCATTTCAACTTTTCCTGCGTTCTCTTTTCGTTCTGCAGAATATTTTAATTATTGCTTTGTGCTGTGTCTCTGCCATAGCCTTGAAGATTCAGAGCCTTGTAAGTATTCCTGTGTATTTACTGTAATGTCTTTTTATTTAAATATGCTTATTAATTAAGTAAAGGAATTGATCCTTCATGGATGTTTTATACCCATATCCTGGGACACAGTGTAAGACAAATGTAACAATTGTATATACTGTTTAAAGCACTCGGGCAGTAATCATCTTTATGGGTGGTAGAAGGACAGTAGAAAAAACACAATAGAGATGAGAGAAGAACATGCAAAATCCACATTCAGTATCAGGCTATGACTGAAAATGGTGTGGAACAGTGGAAGTATCAGCCCGCCGATCCAGTTAACATTTAAGTAGTACAAAAGGATTACCATTAAAAAGAGATGTAAAGTTATATTACCATTTTTCTCACTTATGGGCAGAAGCTTATAAATGTAAGCCCTCACCTAAATTTTCATATTTCCTGCCAAAAAAAAATCGGTCTGCCAACGATCCCAAGATTTCATCTCAAAGTCTGTGACTACTTAAAACCATATCGTGGGGCAATGTCAGTCTGTCGTCAGGCTGGCCCTTTGCTGTTGTAAACCAAATATGTTTCACACTTTCTCCAGTAACATGGTTCTATACAGTGTGCACAACACATTATTACATTACTAGAAAGGGAAATTCTTCATGGAAATCCAGTTACCCGTCTCTCTGCCTGTTTGGAGAAAGTGAAGCTCTGCCAAGTTTTTTTGTAACACAAATGCTGTAACATGTTGTTTTTGACCTCAAAGCTAGACGTACAACTCTGAAGTGAATGGGGAAGTCGGATCCTGACCACTTCATCTACAGAAGTAATGCCCCATTTCTGCTGGCAGTCATAGGCTGATATCAGCTGTAATGTTGCTCTCATACTTCTGCTGACTTAGAGCAATCTGTAGTTTTTATAAGCACTTGCAGAGTAATGGCTGAACAGTGACAGAAGCAGGTTCGAACATTACCTGTAATTATAGCTTATTTATATTGCTGCTACACCTACTTCTGGTTTGTCTCAGCTTAATAAGCTTGTCCTGCCATCTGGTGGTGTCAGCCACGCTTTTAAAAAGTTCACTAATAAGACTGCTTGCTGCAAAGCACATAAATGATTCATAAATGCATTCCAATATTCTCTGTTTATGAGATAATCTTCATTCAGTAAGATTATACAGGAAAATGTGCAAGTCATCTGTCATAGGACATTGCACAGGGAGCTTAGGGAGCTAAAGAGATTAACAGACAAATCATGGCTTGTTTTTGTTGTTTCTGTAAAGGCTATGCTTAAGATTCCTTTCCATGGGACAAAATGACACAATGTAAAAGTACTTCTTGGAGACAAAAGTGTTTTGTAACGTGATTTTGATAAGCTGTAACAAAATATAATATCAAGGTTTTGGCCTTGATTCATGGATCTATTTTCTATTTTTGACTTCTCTGACTGTTGGAACTAGCATTATGGTTTGCACCACTGTATGGGATTCATGGAGTTTAATCCAAAGCCTATGTATCCTGGGACATAATCTGTACAAAATAGTTAATGATGATGAACTTAATTATGAGATAAATGAGTTTGATATTACTGCAATGGATGTGTACAGAATTTCTTAAGCATTCACAACCCTCTCTCAGTGTATCCTTTGCCCCCCTAATATAATATCTTTGTCTAGGCTCCTCTTACAAAGTCATTGCTGTAAGAGTCTGTTGATGTCTTATGGCTGTACATCAGCTGAGTTCATCTAAACACAACAGTACCAGCAGGATTATACTCTGCTGTCTTGACCAGTCACAGATCCGTGCTGTCCATTTGAAGGTGGTCAGATAGGCTTCTACATCATGAGTCCTCATTACCTTAATTTGTTTTTGTAGTCAGAGTTTGGATAATTTATATTACATTACACCACACAATCACTAAACCTTTCAGTTCATTTATTAAATAGGCCTTTCATGATGATTACTCTAAGCAACTGCCTCTTGCCCCTCTGGGGTGGCACCTACTACATCCTCTCCCTCGCATACTCCATGGTAAACATTGATGTGAAGCAATCATCTAGGAATTCCCCCATCAGCCCATCAGCAGTGAAGCTATATTAGGCTTATACTTGTGTTTCTGAATGATATACTTGTATAATTCCATCTAATTTCTTCTGGCAGTGTCCTCTCCATTCTCATCCTTACTTGTCTCACCAATTTAACCAACCTCTTTCTAGATTTTTCACAGTCTGCCCTTCTCTCTCCATACTCTGTCCTCCATCATCTTAGACCTTACTACTTTGTTTGAATTACCAGTAAATATTAACTCTTTCATTCCCTTCCTTTGTTGCTTCATTCTCTTCTTCCTAATTCATTTCTGCATTGCACCTCTCACACACACACACACACACACACACACACACACACACACACACACACACACACACACAAAAATCATTCAAATCACTGATAATTCACATATAGGTTTATAGGTTTCAAACCTTACCGAACCAGTAAGCCCTCTCATCTCTTCTTTCGATATCATCCACAAGTATAATCATAAACTTCCATCTCTATGCTGTCATCTACTTCTTTTCCTTTCTCTGTGATATATTGTTTGTCCCTACCTGACTCCCTTATCCACACCTCTCTGAGCTCATTCATGTTAGGAACAAGCTGAGAACATTCCATTAATTAGATGGTATTTACATGACAGTGGTCCAGATACTAGACATACCTTCATGAAAAAAAAAAAACGATTGTGCCACTGAGGTCATCAGGAAGAATTTCATTAAACACGAAAAGTATTACATTTTCATAGGTAAGTACTAGGATAGCTGCCCTTGTGGGCCATTGTAAGCCTCACCCATTTCCCTTCCAAAGGTGAAACACATTCTGGACTTAGGCAGCCAGCACTATTTTAAGTTCAGTGCCTTGGAGATTTTACATGAAAACATCGGGTTAGGGAACATTAATAACTTCACTGAAGAACGAGAATTACAATGGATAATAAAATTAAGTGCACACCTAGGAAAGGTACTTAATGACCACATAACCATTACATCAAAGCTGAAAAATAGAAGATTAATGAAATAAAGTGAAGCAGTATATAATTCTATTTTTTAGTATGTTTGTCATTGATACACTTTTATTGCCTGCATTTCTTATTGCCTATATTTTTAATGCCTGTATTTTCTCTGTGTAACTTGGCAATGAATGGGTTACTTGTTGTTAATTAGAAATTATTAGTGATAGGCTAGTTTAAAATGCATGGGGGGTTAAAAGCATGAGTTTTCTGGTTGTTTTTATTAAGGTCTGAAGAAGCAAACTTACTGTTTGTGAAAGCGCTTACCTAATAAACGTTTTTAACAAAGACTATGGATTTTGTACATTTAGAGACTCTACTGTGAGCTGCTGGAAGTGGTTTTTGCTGTTATTTACTTGGTTTGTTACTATACAGCAGCGTTCTTCTGTGTGGATTTTTGATTTTATATATATATATATATATATATATATATATATATATATATATAAAAGAATAGTCCAAAACCAAGTGGCCCTTGTACCGACTCCTGTAGGATATCACCAGCAACCCCACATCAAGATAAACAGGTGACACCCTCCTGCAACCTTGACTTGTTGGGTCATGTTACTAACATGTGGTCAAAATGCACTTTAATGGAGCAAGAGTTTGGATTAATTTTCCAGTACTGACTGAGTTTGCTGTTTGACAGCAAAGCTGAAGAGATCTCTGACTTGATTATATAAAATCCAGGGTTACAGGGATAAACCTACCTGAGTGTGGGGTATATGGGTCTTACCAATCACTCACACAAAAAAATCTCAGAAAGTTAAATTGATTGCATTGTTTTCAATCAACTCAAAATTTGAAGACCTGGGTATAAACTGACATGGATCCACATACAGTTTTGTTGGTGAGATTTTTACTTTTTTTACCTAAAAGTGTTAGTTTTTGTCTGTGATTATATATGATAAGCTTGACAGAGGCCCACACAGCTTTTCCCTATGTCAGCAGGACTCAGAATTCACTTATGGCAGTGGGCAGTAGTTTGCCGACAAACAATCCCAGTACAAGTTCTTCTTCCAGGGACAGTGGATCCAGGCACAGTACACACTCAGTAAGAAGTGGACTCAGGGACAGTGGATCCAGGCACAGTACACACTCAGTAAGAAGTGGACTCAGGGACAGTGGATCCAGGCACAGTACACACTCAGTAAGAAGTGGACTCAGGGACAGTGGATCCAGGCACAGTACACACTCAGTAAGAAGTGGACTCAGGGACAGTGGATCCAGGCACAGTACACACTCAGTAAGAAGTGGACTCAGGGACAGTGGATCCAGGCACAGTACACACTCAGTAAGAAGTGAACTCAGGGACAGTGGATCCAGGCACAGTACACACTCAGTAAGAAGTGGACTCAGGGACAGTGGATCCAGGCACAGTACATACTCAGTAAGAAGTGGACTCAGGGACAGTGGATCCAGGCACAGTACACACTCAGTAAGAAGTGGACTCAGGGACAGTGGATCCAGGCACAGTACACACTCAGTAAGAAGTGGACTCAGGGACAGTGGATCCAGGCACAGTACACACTCAGTAAGAAGTGGACTCAGGGACAGTGGATCCAGGCACAGTACACACTCAGTAAGAAGTGGACTCAGGGACAGTGGATCCAGGCACAGTACACACTCAGTAAGAAGTGGACTCAGGGACAGTGGATCCAGGCACAGTACACACTCAGTAAGAAGTGGACTCAGGGACAGTGGATCCAGGCACAGTACACACTCAGTAAGAAGTGGACTCAGGGACAGTGGATCCAGGCACAGTACACACTCAGTAAGAAGTGGACTCAGGGACAGTGGATCCAGGCACAGTACACACTCAGTAAGAAGTGGACTCATTCTCATGCTGACTGCTTGTCTTTTAAGTAAGTGCAGGAAACTACACCTTTTTCTCTGGCTACTAGGTGCAAGTTCTTCAGTTACAAGAACATTAGCTGCAAATTATTTGATTTTTATTCCATTGTTTGTGTCATTTTCTCAGCCCTGCTGGAGAGAGATAATTCAAAAAATCCCAGTTGAAATGACCAAACACTGGTAGCAGCTTTATACCATAGGAAGACTGGTAATTCACTTGTGGCCCACTTAACCCTCTTAGCTCTATCTCACTTGAGTGTCACAACAAATAAACATTCTAGACATTCCAGGCATGCAAACGCCTCTCGATAATTGTTTTTAGTGGTTACGGTGGGTAAGGGGAGTTTCCCCATTTCTGCTAGTAACTTAATCTAAGGCTATGATCGTATCATTCCTCCCTGGACCACTTCTTCCAGCTTTTCCTTTTTTTCTACACTTCCCACTCTCCATCCCCATCATTCTCCATTCATATTCTAATAGCTGCGTTCACCTTAGACTTGTCAGTCCACAGTTTTCCTGTACTCCATCAGGACTCAGAATTCAATTACAGAAAGTGCTTTATACTGTACGTTTGTACATAATACCACATATAATTTGTTTATAATCGCTTTATCTTTAAGACTTGTTAGTATGACTTGACTTAGGTTGGTACTACCGAATGAACTGACTGTAATGGTGAACCCAGTGTGATGCATTCATAGGATCATAGGAGATTATTAACTCATGGCAAAATATATGTATTGTATACATTTTTGATTATGAGGCTCTTTTCCTTTATGTATGTTTTTGTGATTTTGAAATTAATTTGATTTACAGTTATAATAATCTATGTCATTGTTAAGTTTTGAAAAATGATTTGAAAGTCAATTGACTGGATGTATTCTGTCTTGCCATAGTGATACAAAAATTCATACATGTTATTGGCCTCAGGAAAGTTGGCTGAGAAGTGCAGAGGCTGAATTATAGTTGATGACTGTCTCTGCTAAGCTGTTTCAAACTCACAGGTAAGTCAGTTCTAACACTGCCACTGCATTAAATTAAGTATTAATCATGCGTTCGTCTTCCCTGAGTCCCTCTTTCTATGCTAAGCAGATATAAGCTTTAAGCTGTGGGGATGTAGAGCAACATTTACTCCGATTCTGGGCTCTTTTACTGCTACAACATAAACTGATTACCCTCATTTCTCCTAGCGTACCTATCACATACCCCAGTGCTTTTGAGATATGGCATGTGAACCCTGGCAGCATATTTCTGCTCACCTGGATATGTATGGTAAGGTAATTCAAATCTTTGTGTAAAACTTTAATTACAGATGAAAGGCCATGGCCATTGTTAGAATGCTCCCAATGGTCAGCCTGTTATATTGCATAACCCCTGCCTTGATTTCCCTTGGACTAGCTCGTACAGTCATGGGCAGTGACTGCCTATTCAGCTTGTTCCTACTCAGTAACTGCAGTCTGTTTTAAAGGTAGCTGATCATTCTGTTCTTGGTGTATTGCTGCTAGTGACCTTAAACAAGGGCACCATTTTTTCTGTTTACAAATTTGTGCTACTTAAGATGATGTAAGTCCACTTCTTCATGCTTTACATTTAGGAGAAAAACAGTATTTCTCTTCTAGAGTGACATTCATTTCATCCTTTTTTTAAGAGTTATAGATTTCTTGTATTTCAGAAAATGTATTTATGTCAATGCCTCGGGTTAATTGTAATAATATTTTAAAAGTGTTCCTAGTTTTCCCTGATTATATCTGCTGAAGCCATAGCCTATCCCATATCTATTCTTCCATAGCAATACTCTCTCCTCTTTCTAAAATACTTGACAAGACTATCCACTCACAACTTATGCCATACCTAACCCTACAGAAACTCCTCTCCCTTACTCAACATGGGTTTCGGCCCAGCCACAGCACCATGACCACTCTCTTTTCCTTTCTTGAAACCATCAACCTAGCACGCGACAATGGCAAATACGTATCATCACTGTTTCTAGACCTCTCTAAAGCATTCGACACCATCTCCCACTCCTTACTCCTGTCCCAGCTCTCATACTTAAATCACTCTTCCTCTACCTTAGCCTGGCTCTCCAGCTACCTATCCCACCGCCGACAAGCTGTCCAATGGAAAGCATCAACCTCTCCTTTCTTACCAACTCACACATGAGTTCCTCAGGGATCTGTACTGGGTCTGCTTCTCTTTAACATATTCATCAACAACTTCCACCACGCCATCACCGAAGCCTCAGTTATCCAGTATGCAGATGACTCCACCATCATCTGCTCATACTCCTGCCCCTCTGAACTGCCACTAAAAACTCAATCAGCCTTCCCCAAAACTGAATCCTGGATGCAATCCAATCACCTAGTCCTAAACGCAAACAAAACAAAACTAATGATTTTTACTCCAATTTCAACAAAAACCTATTCTCCATTAAAAGCCAGAATAACACCCCCCCCCCTAGAAATTGCTCCCACTACCAAGCTACTAGGCATCACTTTTGATGAAAACTTAAAATTTGATTCCCACATATACTCTGCAATTAAGAAAACCCATCAAAAAATCGGTCTCCTCTACAGACACAACTGTTATCTCAACCCCTCCACCCAACAAACTCTCGCAACTACCTTCCTTCTCCCCTCTCTCATGTATGGCGCTCCCCTATTCTCCAGCCTTCAACTCAGCCTTCGTTCCAAACTCGAATCTTGCTACAACAAAATCTGCAAATTTGCAACCAATTCTAATAACTCTTCTAATCACTGCTACTCCCTACATACCCTCCAATGGCTAAAACTCCCCAACTACCTAAAATACCTACAACTTACCACTGCCCACAAACTCATCTACAAACCTGCAGAATGCCCTTCTCTCACCACATCCCTTATACCCTACACACCCAGCCGCTCCCTCATATCTGAGAGCCAAAACCTCCTACAAGTGCACAAACCCTCACATCCCCCTGGCCAATTACTACTATCCTACACCATAGCCAAACTATGGAGCTCTCTTCCCCCTCCACTACACACTATACCAAGCCATAACAACTTCAAATCCGCCCTGCACTCCCATCTGTCCTCCAAATGGGAATGCCCTTCTCATGCTCCTACCTAAACATCATGCTCCTACCTAACCTAAACACCCCCCTACTCTTAGACCCATGACCCCTCTTTATAATAATGTAGGGTCAGGACACTATTCCTGCAGTAGAACATCTGATTTCCTCTGGTAATGAAGTTATCCCCCTTTCTCAGTGGTATTCTATTTGGTATAAGTCTAGTAAATTGCATTCTATATGCATTAACACCTCACTATGCTTAAATGACCTTTCTAATTCAATAAGTAACCCACATACTATTCTTTACTAGGAATGCTTAAATAATTCTAACTTAATCTTAAAAATAATCTTATCTTATATGTCCTATCTTTCCAAAGTTGCTCAAATGTCTGAAAATTGATTTTCATATTATATTTTCCTATCTAATATGTAACTTTATATTCTTCTGTAAGAAATGTTATGCAAGAATGCCTTTTGCTTATTATATATCCTTTACTACTGTAATTTTCAACAATGTAACCTCTTTTGCCATGAATGTAACTACTTATGGAGCTTTTCTCCCAGGCCTCTACTGAAAATGGGTTGCTCTGACCCAGTGGACTCTCCTGGTCAACAAATTCAAATAAATAACTAAATAAATTATTTTTAGATTTGTCCCAGACAATGTTAAGATTTGTTTGAAACAAGAAACATTTTTATTGACTTATCACTTATGACATAGGAAATTGTACGTTTATACAAACAAAAACAAACCGTATTGACATATTTTGAGTTGCAAGCATTATACATCACATATAATCTATACAGTCATTGTCAGTCAAATATTACATAGCTCATTCAGTTCCTGCCTTCCCTTGAACCTCATTTCTCCTCCATGTTATTCTGCATGTATTGTTTCTACAGTTCAAACTTTATGTAATTTGCTCTTGCCTTTTTCTAAAGATCCAAATTTCAGTTCTCATATCTCTGTTACTATATTGACTACTTCTGGTAAAGTTAGTTTAGATTTTGCTTTCCATTTTCTAGTAATTGCTCTTTGGGCAGCCACCAGAATTAAACCCAACAAATTCTTACTATGTTTAGGCAATTCTGATTCTGTATCACAGCTCAAAAAATCATTTCCTTAGTTACATCAATTTGCTCACCCAGTAGTCCTGACAGAGTAGTCTACAGGCAATTTTTAGAGTCTGCCAACTCATTACACTCTCAAAAAATATGTTCCCAATTATCTCTTTCTTCCCTGTCACACTGCCAACATTTGCAATACACTAGAGGGAAAATTCATTGGAGTTTGCTTGAGATATAAAAATATCTATGCAAACATTTCCAAGCAATGATCCTACATTTTCTAGACTTTGTTGCATATTTTGGAACCATACATATATCCTCCCATTGTTTCTTTGTGAATTGCTTATCCACTGTCTCTTCCCAATCCTTTCTAACCTCCTCTGATTGATTCCTATAATGTTTGTGTCTTTCGGCTTTTCCCGGTTAGGGGTCGCCACAGCGGAACTCCGGTCCGCTAATGATTGGTAGTGGATTTTTACGTACCGGGTTACCAGCCCTGATGCACAACCTTCAATGAAGGCATGCCCCATTCACATATGCCTCCACACAGAAGACGCTCTAGCTGAGAATCGAACGGGACAACATCTTGCTATGAGGCGACAACGCTACTGCAGCACATAATAACCATGCAATATTTTATATGCCCTACTAGTTATCCTGCCCTACTATTTATCCCTTTTTAATAGCATATTCTGTACTAGATTCTACTAAAACCCAGTGCTGGTCTTTTGTTTAGGGTCCCCCTTTTTCTTTCTTTTTGCCTATATTCTGATATCAGTCTTAGATATGGAAGGCAATCTGTAGGCTGCAGTCCAAAAGAATTCTCGTTACCTGTTAACTTCCCATTATATTACCTTTCACTCTCTAATTATTGCTTCCAATAGCTTGGTTCTTTTGGCAATTTTCTCCAATAAATCCCAGCTCCCTCTTGACTATTCTCTGTACCTCTGATTGCAGTCTTCCTTATTGTCAGTATCTCCTTTCTCCATTCTCATGTTGGCTTAGTTCTTAAAATACCTCATGCTACTTTATAAATATATTTTGTATGGTTATGGTTATTCTCCCTAAGCTTCTGCATCCAAAATCCCAGCTCTCCTTGTTTCTTGAGCCCCCCCATTTGATCATTATCCCTTTCCACTTTGAATTATAGCTTTCTGTTTGTGCTATGCATAGGAGCCTTAACTGTGCAGCTCGGAAATACCCCTTTAAATCAGGTAATCCCAAACCACCTTCTTCTTTTGGAAGGATCAACTTAACCCACTTGACTCTTGCCCTCTTCCCCTCCCAGATAAACTCCTTGACTCTTTATTAATTGCTATCCACAAAGTCTCCTCTGGTTGATAAAAATATGCCTGACCCATGAATAAAACTAAAGGGACTAAAAACATTTTCTTTGCTTGTATCCTGCTAACCATATCCATAAAACAGAGCTTCCAATTTCTCAGTTTTTGTATTATCTTTTGTTTAGTCTCTTCCCATATAGCCGCCATAACAGAATCCTATTTAATTAATACTTCTAAGCACTTCATTTTACTATGTCCCTATAAATATGAGTATTGCTGAACCAATTCATGGGTGGGTACATAGTTTACAACTATTGCCTTTGTTTCATCTTCATTAATGTTATATCCTGAAAAGACTTCAAACTGTATCAGAATGTTCCACAACACTGAAATGTCATTTTCTGGGTTTATCAGATATAAAAGAATATCATTTGCAAATAAAGCCAACTTTTCTTGATTACCATACTAGTGATATCCTTGAATTTCTGACTCCTTTATTTTCTTTGCCAATGGTTCTAAATATAATGCAAATAACAAAGGAGAAAGAGGACACCCCTGCCTGGTTTCTCTGCTCAGACAGAACTTATCAGAGATGAACACTCCCATTTAATGTTCATCTCCAATCCCTCATATATCCTCCTAATCAACCTTATAATTTTATCAAGGAATGCAAATGCTTCCATTGTTCTGTTAAAGTTGTCGAATGTTTGCCTCAATTTCCACAAAACCACATTCATACATCTTTGTCAATTTTGGCATCACCTTTGTCATTTTTTAGCTATTATAGACATAAACACTTTATAATCATGATTTAGAATTGAAATGGGCCTATTTGAAGCTGGATCTGATCAGACTTTACCGTCTTTAAATATTAAAGCCAACACTGCTTTCTTCCATGATGTTGGTGTTTCTCATCCTTTTAAAATACTGTTAAACCAAACCCTCCAGCTCTTTATCACATTCCTTCCTCCTATATTCCAAAGATCCACAGGAATACCATCTATTCCTGGTGACTTTCCTGTACATTAGTTATATATCACCATTTTTATCTCATTTCCTCCTATCCTAACTCCTAGTAATTGAGCCTCATCTACCTCTAAACTTGACATAATTATTCCATAAATATTCCATTTTTACTTTTTCTTAATTTTCATATTTCTCTGCTTTATACAGATTGCCATAACATTTCTGAAATATTTCTAACACCTTTACAGGCTATCTGGTTATTTTCTTTGTTTTATTGTGCCTAGGTTTGAAAACAACCCTTTCTACTTTCTGTTGCCTGGGCCATTTTGCTAAAATATTTTGTGCTCTGGAGTTATTATAAAAAGACAATTGCTTAACAGCAGTCTTTCTCTCATGCATATTATCATGGTAGCCCTTATTTTCTCTTTAGCACATTGAATCATGTCTCTTCTTGTTTTGCGATATTCCCCATATTTTGCAATACTTTAACCATTGTCAGTCTTTGTAAATAATTCTTGTTACCTCTTAACCATATCTCTTTTTCTTTTACTTACACCCTGTTTTTAAACTCCACTTTAATTTTATCCCACTCCCTAGCTATATTTTCAGAAGAACTTTCTATCATCCCTAATAACTCCTGAATAATTTCCACTACCCATTCCTTAAATTCTATATTTAACAGATTGGTAGGGAAACACCAGTGTCTCATTTTTATTTCATTACCATGCATTTTTATTTTAGTTATTAATGTGTGATCTGAAACAGTTATTGGATGGATAGCAAAGCTTTTAATTAAATGCACATGTTCCTGTGACATATAATTCCTCTCTAGCCTAGCCCAGTTTTTGTACCCTGGGGAATGATATGTAAATTCTCTCTGAACTCTTACTACTGATCTCACATCTTCTGTATCAAATGTTTTCATAAATTTCTTCAAAGATCTACCCTTTTTGTTATATTTTCACTTCTGGTCCCACCAAATACATCCTGATTGTTGCAAATCAAGTTCCAGTCCCCACCTATAAGTAATATTCCCTGCTGAAAGCTGATTATTTCTCCCATAATTTTCTTAAGTTATACTGTAGCAGTTTTAAGTGGAATATACATACATGCCAGAGTAATCCTCTTTCCTTGATAGTAGCCCCTTAGTATTACTAATCTACAATTACTATTGTTTTTCTCCTTTTCTATCACTATTGAAGCTCATCTTCCAGTTGATATAAGTACTCCCTTTTTTGTCCCAGATATTCTGCTGAGTAACCATCCTGAAATCCTTTCTCAAATTCACATGCTTAGCTCTTTCCAAATGATTCTCCTGTATCATAGTGATTTGGACACTGCATTTTTTATATATTTCACTACTCTTTCTTTTTTGTATATATCTGTGAGACCATTCACATTTAAAGATAATACAGAAAGTTTTGTCATTGTGATAAGAAGTTATTTTTCCCAGTTGTTATGTATAACAGCTTGTTTTAAATGTCTAGTTTCAGCTTTTGTGTTACATGCATAAACAAATGTTTCGCAGGTTGATGTTTTATACAGTCATTTCTTGTCATACCCATTTAAATCTATGTCACATCTTACAAGACTTTTTGTTTTAATGAAAACCCTCAAACAAAAAAAATGAACTCAAAGGAACCGTTAACTTAATACAAACACAAAAAACTATATACATTTTCAAATAATGAAATTTAACCCTCCTAATCGGAGCAATTGACCCAGATTGACAGCCATACTCACAGGCTTGAATTAACCTATAATTAAGGCTATCATGCTAAGATACATGGTACAGCCTGTGCTTCTACTTCCACTAAGTGCTGTCTGTTTTGTATTATCTTTATTCCTCTCCCAGATGTTGAACACAACTTGAATGCTTTCAGAAAGCATCATATTCTAGCCATTGAAAGAAAGAAATATTCTGTTCTTTTTGTCCCTTATCAGATCTTTTAAATAAAAACATGAGAACCAGTTTCACACTTGCCTTTTGCTACAAACTTCTCATGTTGCACTATGAACAGGCATTTGCTAGAGGAAAACTTTTCATCATATTCAGTGTTCTTATATTTACTTACTTTCCCATTAAAACATGTTATTAGATCAAGCCAAGGGCCTTAATCTATTCATTCCCCTATGCAAAAGCAAGAAAAAGCATATCAATTTTATAACATGCTCTGTTGTCAAGCTTTCTTCTCTTTTCACATTGTAGTGCCTGTATTTCTTAAAACTAAACAAGAAGAAAGAACTAAGAAAAAAACAAGGGGTACCAGTTTACTTTAGTATCTCTATTACACACGAAAAAAAACTGAAAAAAACTTTACTTTATACCATGCAGTATATGTCATGTTTTATAAAACTTTTGCTAAGAATAAAATATGTTTAACTTACATCTACCTCTTTCCTTCATCTTTCCCTGTCCTTAATGTTCTTCAAAACATTAATGACATGAAGTAGGGTATATGTTTTGGAGTCCCCTACAAGTTTAACAAAGTAAAAAAAGTCCAGTATTTCCAGGTTTTCTTGTTCCTTCATATTTCACAAACTTAAATGATGCTTTGTAATCCCACATTTATTCATTAATTTCCCAGTTGCTGGTTTTCTTCCTGTTGATCTCCATTTCCCAGATCTAGTCTCTGGTTCATTTCCAATGTATTCCTAGTTCGTCTTATCAATTCCTGTGATTTTTTTTTGCTGTCTTTCAAAGATTGTTTTCCTTGGAACACTGGAAAAGGTTTTACTGGCATAGTCTCTCTCTGAGTTTTATTATCAGAAGAATAAGAAGTAGAATTCTTTTCTGTTTGCTATCTCACTTTCTATTGGACAAACTTTTTGTATTTCCTCCTTAGCATGTTCTGCATCAAAAATGTCTTTGACCCTCCAGGAAAAAAATATTCTAAAGATAGCTGAATACAGCAGCTGGAATCTCACAACTGCTTCTTGACATTCCCTGATCGCTGGAATAAATTTACTCCTCTCTTGCCTGATGTACATTTTGTAATCATTTTCCACAAACACTCTATTGTCTCCAACTTTTAGTACTTTGCCCTTCTGCCACTGTTTAGTCAGAATCAACTCTTTCTGCTGATAGGATTGCATCTTTATTGTTAAAGCTCTTGGCTGCTTTCTCATGGCCAGGTTTGCAGCATACACACAATGTGACCTTTCAATTAACAACTGCTGCTATAAAATATCAGTCCAACTGCTTATTTGTGTTTTCATAAAATTAAATAAGTCTGCTCCTTCCAGTTTCTCTGGTACAGCAGAAAAATCTCAGGTTTTCCCTATAGGCTTTGTCCTCTTATTCTACAAATTTTGAAACATCTCTTCATGAGCAGTCTAAAACTCATCCAGCCTTTTCTTCATTTTGACCTCTGATTTTTGCAGTTTTATCAGCTTATCTGAATATCACTGAAAATCTCAGGTTTTCTCTATAGGTTCTGTCCTCTTATTCTACCATTTTTGAAACATCCCTTCATGGGCAGTCTAATACTCAGCCAGCCTTTTCTTCATTTTTGACCTCTGATTTTTGCAGTTTTATCAGCTTATCTGAATATCTGTTTAAAGACATTTCCAGCCTTTTGTTCTTTTAGTTGATATACTCATTCAATGTTTTGTTTACTTCAATCAGCTGAACACATTTGACTTATTTTGTCCTCTATATTACTGGACGTATTTCTTGCACCAAAGCTGGAGCTTGAACTGCTTTTTGCTGAACTGCTGCAGGATTCTTCCTCACCAATGTTTTCTCCTCACCTTTTGAGATTGATTTTGTTTCAGGTTCTCTGAATTTCTTCTTTGCTGGCATCCATGTAGTGCAACTTACTATCCAGCAACTGAAATTTACCCACAAAGACAAATTCACTGTCTCTCTTTTCTGAGTTTTTGTTTTCACACAGGGAGAGCTGAGCTGAAATTAAGATATTACTCAGTGTGCAGCCATCTTGGAAGCCCTATTTTTATCATCCTTGACCTTTTTCTGCTAAATGTAATTGTCTCACTTTTCATGATTAGAAGTACACATGAATTAGACATATAAAATGTTATATGTGAAATTTAGATAATGCATAACATACATAGATCAAAGTGCAAGCTAATAAAATTACTTTGCAAAGACAACAAGAAGTGACTTTAGTTATTCCTCATCTCATTCTAGTATAGTGATAGCGACAGCTTGTTAGCTGTAATTTGGTATGAAGATGTCATGACCCTGTTTAGGTAACATATTACTACCTTCCCTGAAACTTGCTTTATTTTAACAAACAGTAAATGGAGGTCTGTCACAAATAATCCCCAGACAAATCCTATCCATGAGGATTGTGGATCTGGGCACGCTACACATTAAAAAAAGAAGCAAAGTCACTTCCCTGCCACATGCTTACCCTTTAAGTAAATGCAGAGTAGCTGCTTCTGTCTTCTCTGAATACTAATTGCAAATTCCTCAGTTACAAGAGCATTAGAGACATTTTGATTAATATTATTTTATGGTCTGTGTGATTTTCTCAACCCTGCTGAAGTGAGATAATTAAAAATATCCCCTTGGTAGCAACCTAAAACTGAAAGCAACCCATACCACTGGAAGGCTATCAATTATGTGGCTCTGTTAATCTTCCTAGTTCTCCCCCACTTGAGCTTCACAACCAAGACGTACCATAGACATCCCAGATGTGCAGACACCTCTGTCTGATTGATTTTTGTGGTTACAGGGGGGATTAGCACTGTCTCTGCATAGCCATACTGCATGTGACTCACTTCACTCATCATCCTACTCCCATTCCCACCCACCCTGTATCATTAAATGTATACTTACTAAACCACACTTCCTCACATCTCCACCCCTTTTTAACAAATTTCACTCCTACATAATCACATTATTCCTAATAGACTAATCCTAATGCTAAGGTGCACTATACTTAATTCTTTGCCTGCCCCAACCTTACCTCACAACTTGTTTCTGACAGTAGTAACTCTATCTAAAAATCTTTTAAATAAATTTCTTCTAATAACATTTTTAAGCTAGTAGTTCCCTGATAACTGCCTAGGAGTCAAACGGACAGGTATTCTATAAGTATCCTGCTTGTAACATATATTTTCCTAGCCTAGATGACAGATAGGCTGTAACTAACATCCTCAGGTTAGATGACAGATAGGCTGCAACTAACATCATTAGGCTAGGTGACAGATAGGCTATAACTCACACACCCTCAGCCAGTTTTGCAGCTAGGCTCAAAATACATTCCAGTCTATGTGCCAGATAGACTAAACTCCCTTACTTTTTAACCATCTTCCTGCTTAACTAAACTCCCTTACTTTTTAACATTTTTCCTGCTTAACATAATTCTTCTCCTTCTCCCCCTCATACTGAAAAATTACTTTATTACTTCCCTCTTTCTCTATACCTCTCTTCCACATTACCTTATACTTCAGTTGTATAAATCCACTTTCTTCATTCCTGTACTCTGTCTAAGGGTGCATGACTCCCCATGACTCCCGCTTACATGATCATACTCGCCAAATACAACTGTGCCCATTTTAACACTACTTTGTTCTCTGTTTCTCATGTTATTCACACTAACTGAGTGTCTCTACATCACAGGCAACTTGCCCTCTGACAGCTCACTCCCAACCTCTTGGAATATTCCTATTCAAATTCTATTTTAGCTTAATTACTACACTAACTTACTCCCGCATGTGTTAAGAAGGCAGTTCATTATACAAATTATATTGTTACAACATACAGTATTAATGTTTGACAGTATAAAATACTTGCAATCAAAGATTTACTACCTTGTTCATAAGCTCATTAAATCAGAATATATCCACTCCAATCTAAGCTCAGATCAATAAACAAACCTCTCTATTTCAAGCACTAATACTAGACTTACAAACAAGGATCTCAAAATTGCCTGTCTTAACACAAAAATTATAAAAAAGTGGGTAAGTTTAAAACCTGGATCTTGTTATAAAAAATATTGTTGTCATTAGAGATACTTAGCTAATGAAGACTGTCTACCCTTCAGGCTTCATTCAATCTACACACAAGACCCTCTATGACATAAGACCTGGAATGGGTAGAGGAGTCATGCTATTAGTCAAACAAAACACAGCAATAGACATCACTGACTTTACTTAGGATAATCAAATAAATGACAACAGGCCAAACTGGGCTGCAGGTCATTTAACTCTGGAGAAACTTTCCCATCTCACATTTATAGTAATTTATATCCCTCCCCTTCCTCTAGCTGGACTATAAAGCACACCCCTCAGGAAATACTCTAAAAGGACATCTAGAAATGTTATCAGCTTAGGAGCTTCAGTTTTAATGCAACTGATTCAGAGTCAAAGAACTTGACAAAATATTCTGTGATATAGTCTAAGGCAGCTGATACAATGCTCAGCAAAACCTAATCTACAAGAAGGAAATAATTCAATTCTGGGTATTCTCATTACTAATATATGACATGGGTATACTGATATCAATGACTTATCAAGTAGCTTACATGACAATTGTCATGCTTTTTCATGGTCAATTAAAACAATTAAGGCATTATCTCAAATAGTCACAGGACCTTCTTTCCCAAACATAAATTATGCCTTCTTGATACACAGCTTGGTGCTCATAGTTTTGTTCCGAAGACCCATTATCTTCTGTATACTTCTTTACCCAAACCCTTTACATAACTCAGTACTCTCTGTTCCCCAAAACATGCAGAAGTCTCAAAGGTCAGCTATTAACATTGCTGACAAATGGCATCAACAATTTGATAAAACAGAGAGACGAGGCCTGGTCAGACTGGAAACAAAACTATCCTGATGATCAGCTCAGCTGAACCACATATAACTTGCCCTGAGAAAGCAAACTATAATGTTAACCAAATCTGCTAAAATCCTCCATTTAAACCAAAAACAGGTCACTGCCATAAGCAATCCCAAATGATTTTGGAAGGAAGTAATGCAAATGACAGGTTAATCCACTGATGCCTCTAACTACAACTGCTCAGTGTTAAGTAACTCTGGCAATAACTTAGTGGAGCTCTACAAATCCTTTCTCATTGCAATAATTCAATCCATCACAGATACTTTTCTTACCACAGCTACCTCCCACTTGGGAGTAGGCAATACTATACACCCTTGCTTTACATCATAGCCAAGATTTCTGCTAAGAAAACTAAAACCTTACTAAAAATTGAACTCTACCTCTTATACGTTTATATACCTCACCCTGCTTTCCTGCTATTAAAATTGCCAATCCCTTATTGTATGTTCTCAGTCTAATCCTAACAACATTTTTATGGTCCCACCAGTGCTCAAACATTCTATTCTACTACCTCTATCCAAAGTACCCTTACCAAAAGACCAAAAAGATTTTAGACCAGTCTGTAATCTGTACCCTTGTGTAAAAAATTTGTGAAAAAATTCTCTACAGACAGATGTTCAAACACATTAATACTATGAGCTTAGGTTAGATAAGATGCTTTCAGCACAATTATCACATTACTAACAGCAACTGATTCTACCTACACCAACTTCAATGATGGTTGCATCACAGTTGCTATTTTTGTTGACATGGCTAGGATTTTTGAAACCATAAAACACAGATTAGTTTTCAACAAATTAATAAAACTCAGCTTTAGATATAATACAATGAAATGGTTCCAATGTCATCTTACTTACTTATTTTCTTACTCTGTGTTTAAAAGTTTATTACCACTAGCCCAAAGTCCTCTTTTCAGGGTAGATTCAAGATACTATTCGTGCCAACTTGGGGAAATTTGGCCAGGACATCAGGGGACTTCCCCTGATGTTTTTTCAGTAAGTACTGTGGGATTATATGCTAATGTTTAAAATAATGGAAAACCTGACAAGATATATAAGTTATGAGTTTGAATGGGTGACTAATGTGAAGAAGTATAAAATAAGGAAAGATGGGAATAAAGTAACCCCTACTCTTTTCTTTTCAGTAAGTGCTATGGGATCTTTTACGTCAACCTGAGCTACGACTAACTCAGAACTTTATTTTAACATCTCATCCAAAGGACAGCACATCCGGAATGCAACACTCTCCCCTTAAGTTGCACTGCAGTGTCAGTACTGAAATAAATTAATTCAAGTACTTGGTGTAGGAACAGAACCCACAGTTTTCTGATCTTGAAATAAAACATTCCAAGTCCCTATCAAAAAAACAGCTCTCTTGTTATGGAATACAGTGCTGGAGTCCTACAGGGCTCATTTCAGACTTCATTAGTATTTCCAGACAGCCCAATGTTTCTTGGTCTATATAATCTTTTTCATTCATCTGTTTTATTGAGGAGCATACAGTTTTGTCTGTAGCTTTTGACAGTTTTTCTTGTGCACATATTTATCTTTCCTCTAATTTCTCTCTCTTACTCTTGCTAAATATCCTCTATTTATAGATTCTGAGGAGGGGGTCGTGTAATAGTAACAATATTTAATTTCTTCCTTATCCTCAACAGTCCACTTTGTAACCTCTGTGCCTCTTTCTTGGCCTGTCAGTTTTTGTGGGTTTTGTGGACTACTTCTTTTTCTACCACAGGAAGGCTACCCTCCCTCTGAGCCTGTCCTAATCCTGTGATAGGAATGCTTCCACATCCTGAGGATTCTACACTGTCGTTTTTCCAGTCATGCCTTTCAAACTCTAAGCATTCAAAATAATAGCACTGGCATTTAAAAAAATCACATCAGAGGGTGAAAAAGAAGAGCAATGTCTTATTTTCCACAATAGAATATCTTTATATACTAGTTCCTATATAGTTTGTGGTAGTGAATCTTAGTATAGGTTAGTTTATGTATGTCATAAAGTATGTACTTATAAATAGGTCTGACTTTATGAGGAACATCATAAATCAAAGAGGAGCAAAGCTAAATTTGAGGGCCAAAATTATAGCAGTTGAGAGCTATGGTTCCTGTCCTTGTGCCAGTGCATACATCAGGAGTCTTCTTTTTTATTTTTTGATCTACCTTTCTCTATGAATAAAATACAGGCATTTTATATCAATATAACGCCCCCACTAGGAAAGTACGCACTAAAGCCAAGCACCTACCTTGGCTAACCAAAGACACCAAACTGCTACATAAACACAGAGATAGAGTCTGGTCAGCTACCAGACCACCAAAGATAAAGTAAACCTAGTAACTTATCAACAACTATGAAATCTAGCTAATAAACAAATCAAAAAAGACAAACAAACTTACTTCCAAACCTGTCAACAGAAACACGTAAACAACCCCCACAAATTCTGGAAAAATGTTAACTATCTCCTCAGCCCCAGTCATAGTCATACCCCAACCCCAGCACCAGTCACCTCAAACAATACTGACCCTACTACAACTCAAATCAACTCTCACTTTATAAATGGTATAATCTCTGTACTAGGCAGTCAGCCCAATCAGGCACTTACCCCCCCCCCCCAGCTAATCCCAACCCTTTCACTTTTGCACCCATTCAGACTTGTTACATAAAAACTCTCCTAACCAAGCTTAAACCCTGCTGTCTTGCAGCAGACCAACTTCCTAATGAATTTCTAAAAATTTCTGCTCCTTCTATTGCCTACTCCATATCTATCATGAGTAATAATTCTATTGCAGAATCCAAAAAAGCGCAGTAGGCAAAAGAGGGGCACTCCGACCAGTTAGCAAAAATCACTCAATTTAATAAATATCCACAAACAGCTTCACAAACAGCATTAACGTAGTTCATTCACAATACGCATTTTCGTCCACCGTGGACGAAAACGCGTATTGTGAATGAACTGTGTTAATGCTGTTTGTGAAGCTGTTTGTGGATATTTATTAAATCGAGTGATTTTTGCTAACTGGTCGGAGTGCCCCTCTTTTGCCTACTGCACTTTTTTGGATTTTGTAGTTGCTTTCTGAGTGCAGTTTTTCGCAGTTTTCTGAATTCTATTGCAGAACAATAGGTCCCACTTCTCTAGAAAATATCACACATCATTCCCCTCCAGAAAGGACGACCCTCTAAAAAACTAACTTCCATCCCATAGCCATCCTTTCCCCCCTTGCAAAAATCTTAGAAAAATGCATCCACAATCAACTCCTTAACCACCTCCTTAGTCACAACCTCTTATCCAGTTCCCAACATGGTTGTAGGCCTAAACATAGTACTAGCACTGCCTAATAACTTTCACTAATACCATTATTCATCTCATATATAAAGGCCAGGTTGTCTCATCCATCTTTCTCAATATGTCCAAAGCCTTTGACACCGTTTCACACCAACTACTATTCAACAAACTCTCATCTTATGGACTCAGTTCTTCAGCCCTAACCTGGTTCCATAGCAATATTTCCAATCGACAGCAGGCCACTAAATGGGAGAACAATCTTTCCCCCCAATCCCCATCTCAGTTGGTGTTCCCCAAGGTTCGATACTTGGCCCTCTCCTCTTTATTATATTTACTAACAACCTTAGTTCTGCAACTCAACTAGCCTCCGTTGTCCAGAATGCTGATGATGCTACACTTATCTGTTCAGCTCCCTCACCCCAGGAACTTCAACAAAAAATGCAAACTGCTCTGTGGGATATAGCAAAATACCTCACCCAACATCAACTAATACTAAACCCAAACAAAACTAAGTTAATAGTTTTTAGAAAAAAAAAATCCAATCCACCCCCCATCACAATCCTCTCTTCAAATGGAACCAAGATAGAACCCACAAACCAGACTAAACTCCTAGGTGTCACAACAGATGATAATCTAAAATTTGAAAACATATTTCTCTGACAGTTAAAAAAGTCCATATCAGACTTGGCACCCTGCCACCCTCTACCAGGCCAAACCATATCTTACTCAAAGCGCCAGGCTGGCCACTGCTCGATCACACCTGCTACCCTCCCTCTTCTACAATTCTGTCTTATTCACAAACCCGAGAAAGACAGACCTCAATAACCTAGAATCCTGCTAAAACAACATTGCCAAGTTTGCCACTAATCATCCACACAGGACCCACCACTGCACAGTTCTCTCCCAGCTCAACTGGCTAGAACTACCTAACCTTTTATCTCTCAATCAACTTACCATAGTCCACAAAACAGTCCACCAATCCAGCAACTGCCCTGCTCTTTCCAATTTAGTCCAACCTAGTACCAATCTCAGGTCTCTCAGATCCTCAGACAAACTTATGCTAGAGGTTACCCACTCCCACAACTATCACAGCAACTCCCTCTATTCTTACAAAATAGCCAAACTTTGGAACACTCTTCCTCAACCCATCACAAAAAATCCTAACCATCCTGAGTTCAAACAACTTCTAAAGGAGTACCTAGCTACAGATTGGCTTTGCTCCTGTCATACTCCTGGATAATTCTTCCTAGCTTTGTTACCATATGACTCCTTCCCCGCCTCCTTTCTCTACCCCTCCCTTCCTGTCTCTAGCATTTCTACTTCTTCAATTCATCTCTATCCTAAATTGCTTTATTATACAACTTCATTCTGATGCTCTGTTAGATATGGGTTCACATGTAGTATGCTCATAATCTGTACATGTAAATAACAACTATCTTGGGGTCTCTGTTATTATTCATTTATTTCCCTATAATTACTTGTACTGTATGTATGTGTATGTATATATATATATATATATATATATGTACACTATTATTTGCATCTGTATTCGTATTTAATTTTTAATGTTATCATTGATACTTTCTGGAGATTTTCTCCCCAGGCCTCCACTGAAAACATGCTCATAGCCCAGTCAGACACCACCCGGTTAACAAATGTAATAAATAAATAAATAAATATTGCTTTGGTAAGATTTTGCCTCCTCGTAAAGGTGGTCCCCAAGACTTGAGGACAAACTCCGTTCCAGGTATACTACTCTCCTTTTCTTCCTAAATGTGTCTTTCCAGACCCGTTCTTTCTTATAGCTGAATGTTATCACACACACTGGCACCAAAAGGACCAAATCTGCATACTTTCCAACTGTTTTTTGTTTTTAGGACAATCCCTAATTTTGTCTTGATTTTTTGCTTTATCCGTCCTAAAATTAAATTTTTTTTTTTGAGAAAATGTGGTGAATTATAGTCAGTAAACACTGATATGCATTACTGTTATACACTTCTTTTCTTTCAGGAAAAACGTGTTAATTCTCATCCTCTTTTTTCTATCAGCAGTCCACATTAATACTTCCTGTATGTAAAAAATACCACTAACTGGAGCATTTTTCCATAATTATTTTTTGTTTCGATCCTAATTCTGGAGTAGAAGATTGAAAGCTATGTGCAGCACACATGAAATAACAAATAAATAAGATTCAGAATGTGAAACTAAAAAGAGTCCCATAAACACTGCTTCATATAAAACTTGATAGTAAGCATGTGAGCAAAACAAACAAACTAATACATAATACCTGATCAGTTGTCATATTAACAGTCTATAGAGCAATGCAACAGAATTTCAGTTTGTTGTATTCATCCTCATCTTTTGTGTAACTTTTATGATGGTTTTCTGAAAGTACATTTCATATTTGGCTTGCAATACTTACAAAAGATTGAAATATAAATTATACATTTGCTAACATTTTTTAGTTTTGTTTCCTATAAAAAGGATTTTAATTATTTATTCATAGGCTCATAGGTAAATACTAGATTAACTGCCCTGAATGGCCATTTAATCATAGCTAATAATCTGATGATAGCATCAAACCCTGTATGACCTTAATCCTTATGTCAAACTCACCCCCCCAACACACATTATTATAGGCTCATAGCTAAGTACTAGGCTAACTGCTGGTGCAAGACATTTTAAGCTTAGTCAATTTCCCTTGGTGGGATTCAAACCCTGAAACTTTTGTCTGTGATGTAAACACCTTAACCATTATGCAAACCCCCAAAGATATTGATCAGTTACGCAATGGTTTACAATGAAATTCAGTAGGTGAAACTTTATGATGCATTACTCTGTGAGGTTTTCTGAAGATCCTGGAGGGCAAACTCTCAAGCACTTTATCTGTTACTAGATACTCTGTGATTCTTTTATACCTGTATCACCATATAATGTATGGCTATCAAAAGGACAAACAAATGCTGACCATGGGTTTTGCAGAATGGAGCCATAATTAAAAGCTACAAAAACGTAAGGCATGGGTATCATCAGGCAGGTCACTAGTATACAAAATACCCTTTAGCCAGATGTAGGTTTGCCAGTCTTGAATACAGTGGGATAATGGCCTCAGCACCGGTTGAGTCAACCTCTACATTTATACCACTAAGGATCCTTTTGGATTTGCCACTACTTTTTCAATTAATTAATTAATTAATTAATCAATTAACTAATTTACACTTTGTTGACCTGGTTTGTCCCACTTTGTTTATTTGCTTCAAGGAAGACTTGAGCTGATATTTATACTGATTAGCGAAAGTTTGGACAGAACACCAGGGAACTTTCCCCACTCTTTTCGATAAGTGCTGAGGGATCTTTAACATGCACCTCAGCTACCACCAGCTCAGGCAGATGGGACCACACTTTAACATCTCATCTCAAGGATAGCGCACTCAGGAGTACAGCACCGCCTTATACTACACTGCAGTGTCAGTACTGGAAAATGAATCCAACTAGCTGGTGTGGGAGCCTTCCTTCTCTGCCCTGTAATTGGCTACTCCCTACAACATGGTATTCTTGCACTCTCCTTCCAACAAGAATAATTGTAGCCCTATGCTATTCTATATTAACCCACAATGACCCGATGTATTTATCATTAGCCCATTTTACAAATGAATAGATCCATGTCTCCATGCACCATAACTGAGTTGTCATTATTGAACTGGATGACTTTTTTTCTCCACCAAAAAATATAAATAAATAAATAAATACAATAAAATAAAATAAAAAACAATATAAATATAGTAATCAAGTCCATTCCTAATACTGAACCCAGTGGTATGCTCCTGGTTACTGCCCTTTTTCAAATATTTGTCACTGACTGTCTTTGGTATTAAAAGGCTCCAGTTAAATGTTAGTTGTTAGTCATTATTATTTTATTTATTTTTTAACTGGGTAGCCCCCTAGACACAAATTTCCCTTTACAGGTACAATCTGGAAGCACAGTCTGGTTAAGTGACTTGCTCAGAGTCTCATCGAAGACAAATGGAGGCTTAGGGACTCAAACCCTGCCCCAAGGAAGCAGCTTGATAACAATGCACAAACTTAATCCTCTACATTAACTGTCAGATAGGGAGTTAGTTAAAAAAATGAGGACTTATAAGTCATGTTACAAACTGTAAAACATTTAGTACATGCGCAATATTTGAAACATAAAAAACATTAAATTTCATCTAAATCTCACCTTTCAGGGTATTCAGACCTCATGAGCTAACAAAAGAGCTATCTTTGATTACATTATACATTACTCTTTTTCATGACTTGGGCTGAAAAGCTATTATTATAACCTGTCCAAGGAAGGACAAAGCAGAAGTTTTAAATAATCAACCAATATGCTAGCTGAATGCAATTTAGAAGCTCAAATTGCAGAATATAAATGTGATCTTACCATATTAATTAGTGTCTTTTATTTTCATGAATTGTAACAATCTTAAAGTAGCCATGCCTTTTAAATAATGGTATTCCATTTTTTGTAAAAAAAAAAATCATTGTTACAAACATATAAAACATGTATGTTCAAAACTGCAAATATGCAATCAAAGCAGCATCATGTAATGTAATAAGTAAATATGTAATGAGTGAGGACTATCTGCATATCTTTCAGTCAGCCAACTATGAAGCAATTCCAATTTCCCTCTTCTTATTTACACCCTCTCCACCTTCCCCTCTCTTTCTGCTGTCTTCTACCTTTTCCCTTCTTACAGTTTCCTCTTCTATCACACATTTTTCTGTTTCATTTTACATTCCTACCTGCAGCAATTGCTCATTAGACAAATTGTAAAATGTTAGTAATCACTAGATGTTCCAGAATGTGTATTCTTCTTTATTATTTCAATTTATTTGCCATGTGATATGTTATTGCTTTATATTCTAGCACTTAATTTCTCTCCACTGCTTCTTTGTGTTCCTTCACTTCTGCTATAACCCCCAGCAGTGACAGAAATGGGTTCACAGTGGGTCAGTCTACTATCCCAGCCAACAAATAAAACATAAATAAATACACGCACATATACATAAATAAAATAAAAAGTATGTCTTCATTTTGTATGTGAATATGGAATTGGGGAATATTGAATAAATCATACACCAAAAATATAAACACCGTTACATTATTACTATTTATCCTGCTGTGTTTCTCAGTCAACAACGTTGCTGTCAGATTTAAATGATAATGAGGAATACTGACAGATGATAATATACAGGGATGTTAATGTTAATCCCAACGTTACAGAAATGCAACTGAAATTAACATTGCTATATCTGATTGCTTACTGTAACTTCAAAAATACAATCATAGGTGTTCTCATAGCAACGTACCTCTACACCATCTGAGCTGTGAGGCAGAATCAGATGAGTATCAGAAAGTAATCATAAGAGAGTCGGCAAGTAGTAAAAGGATTTATTTGAATGTCCTTTGTTGTTAGGTCTACTTATTTGTTTGCCTTGTCAGAAATGGGAAATGCATACATTTCATATGATGCACAGTTTATAAATAGGCAGGGACCAGTAATGTTTACTATACATCAGGGACCTGTAGGCTTCCGTAAACAGTGAGAAAAGCTTTGCATTTCCTTCTGTGATCAAGTGATATTTCCGGAAGAAAGGAAGAACTTCCTAAACATGGAAAATTTGTTGTTTCACTTATTGGTTGCTTCAAGATGCTGATTCCTAAAGTCAGCATGTGACAGCCTTATGGCACCCCATTCTTTTCAGGTGCAGCACTGATTGTTCACTCTTAAATGGAGACAGTATATCCCACATATATTAGCCGAAGGAAAAAACAGAAAAACAAGCTATCAAGAGATTGATTAGATCAATATCTTCAAGAAACTCTGGTACAGAAATAATGTCCCTGTGTGCACAACCTGTGATCTGAATTCAAAAAATAGCTCAGGAAGAATAAAGAGCCAGTGAGGGTAGGGAGGGTTAGCCAATGGCTATCAGCCCCTTATATATTATTGTGTCACTGCCACACTACGCGATGCTGACATGTACACATGTACATGTCATGATACCCATTACTTTCATTACACTCTTGGTGACAAATTATGATTTTCCTGTCTTGCTTCCCACAATTCATTATGCTGCGTTTGAGGAAATTAGGAACAACCCAATGTATGTGCCGCTGTGGTGTCACATGCCACAAGATGTTCAGCTCAGACAGTTGTGTGCAGCAAATTCTGCAATTGCATAGTGCATATTCATTCAAATCCTCATGTTCTCTCAACCTTCTAAGTAAATATTGTCAGTAGTATGCACTTATCAGTTAAGTGAGCACATCTTACATGTCCTGGCACAACCATCTGCCATGGTTTGTGTTAACCAGAAATATAATGCTATCTGTACCATGCCATGGCCTACTGCAATTGTCTGGTACATTCCTACTCATCCGTTACATCATTCCTGTCCTCTGCTTGGACATTTGCGGTTTGCTTGTAAATACCACTGCTGCATCACAGTTTGATATCTGCAGGGACAGTGTGTTGTGATCTGTGTAAAGTTCTGAACCTTTGTAACATACAAGATGTGGTCCTTATACACATTCTATTGTGCTCTATGTGCAATTATGAACCTTTGTAACATGCTTAAGATGGTCATTAAACACACTATGTTCTTCTGTGTGTGAATTTCTGAACCTTTGGCCCTCATACACATTGCATTGTGCTATATGTGCAATTCTGAACCTTTGCAACATGCATGAGGCAGTCCTTATACACACTGTGTTCTTCGCTGCGTGAAGTTCTGAACCTATGTATCGTACATGATGTGGTTCTTATAGGCAATATACTGTGCTCTTTGCACAGTTCTGAACCTATGTAGCATATAAGGTGTGGTCCTTACTGGCACTGTATTGTGTTCTATGTGCTCTATGTAATATGCATAATGTGGTCATTATAGGCAGTGTGTTGTTCTCTGTGTGAAGCTCTGAGCCTATGCAACATATAAGATGCAGTCCTTATAGGCAATATGTTGTAGTTTATGTGCAGTTCTGAATCTATATAACATGCATGATGTGATCCTTCTAGGCATTCACTTATTCATTATGTGGGCCTACCATGTACAAGGTTCCACTTTGGGGATAAACTGTGCATGTTGCCATGTGCTGAGTAACACACCTGTGGGTTAATGGTAAGTGTGATACTGAGTGGTTTATGGTAATGACAGTCATTCCTTATTGTTCTCTTCATACCTTACATCAGAACTTGTGCAAAAGGAACATTATTCCATGAGACACTGTGATGAGGAAGTGTAGTAAGAAGTTCAGATGGTGGTCAAATAGGTACCATATCTGTATGCATATATTCCAACAAACTTCCTACCATGTATCTCAAGTGTCCCTGATTTACGGTTGCATCCCTATCTTTGCTCCAAATTTTTGCTTTGCCCTAATAACATTTGTGATTTTGTAATAGAACTGTGGGTGGGTTTAAATCAATTAAATAATGCTAAAAGTTAATTTATAGGCTTAACATTCTGAAAAATGTATATTCATTCAAATCCTTCTGTTCTCTCAGTTTCTAAGTAAATACTGTCAATATTTAAAGAGTCCCTGATTCTGGGCTATTGCCTTTGATTATTTCTGTTTTTGTCCCTAATTGAAGAGAAAGAAACTGAGACTTATGCCTATTGCAGTCACAACATAACTACCACTCCTCCGAAATGTCTCTTAAGAGAAAAGCAGCAGCAAAGAAAGATCTGATAAAGCCTGCTTTGCACATCTGCACAACATGTTACTGTTTGTACTTTATTTTAGTTCTTTTTTTTTCCATTTGAGATAAATTTGGCCTCCTAGGCCAAGGACAATGACAAGGCTATGTCCTTATCCTCAAAGGCAATACAAAATTGTGTGCAGAGCTCATTGTTAATGGAGCCACCTATACTGAGCCAGAAGATATAGCAAATTTACTGACAAACAAATGCAGCTCTAACTTTACCCCTCTCTCCCCCTCAACCTCTCCTCGGGAAATGCCATCAAATATAACTCCCTCTATTATCACTAGGGAAGAGGTCCTCAATGCTCTCTTTTAGACCAAGATGACTGCATCAATACTCCCATACAATATCCCAGGATGCCTTTTAGATTGCATCAAACATGACCTATTAGGCCCTCTGGAATTCCTATTTCACCATAGCCTCCAAACAGGTTTTGTGCCTCATGAATGAAGAACAGCAACAGTCATCCCTCTGCACAAAGGTGAGCCATCTACAGACCCTGGAAACTACAGAACCATAATCCTCACTAGTCTCGTATACAAAGCCATGGAAAGAATTATCATGGAAATGATCAGTAATGATGTAAAATACCTCCAAACACTGAACCCAACCAATTTGGTTTCATCAAGCGCAAGTCATACCTACTCAGCCTGGTTGACTTCTTCAAGAAGGTCAACAAAGCAATGTATGATGACAAAATGGTTCACACTGCCTACTTTGATCTGGACCAAGGCATTTGACACAATAGCCCACTCAGACATTGTTGACAAACTCAAGAGGTTAGGTATAAACCCTTATGTCACCCAGTCAATGGCCAGCTGGCTCACAGACAAGACCCAGGAAGTTAGAACTGAGGAGTCCACCTCTTCAAATAAGCCAGTCACAAGTGAAGTCCCTCAGGGATTGATCCTGGGTCTACTCCTTTTTGGCATTTACTTCTCTGAAATAAGGGCCTTTGGATGACTAAATCTGCAGATGATTGTAAATTATGAGCAGTCATACAATCCCCTACAGACACTAATGTTCTCCAGGAAGGACTAACACAGACAAATAACTTGTGTCAGAGCAATGGACCAAAACCTAATGCCAAGAAATGCATAATAGTATCCTTTGGGAAGTCATCCACCCCTGGTAGCTATCATATTGACAACACACCCATATGAGTCAATCCAGTAGTCAGGGACTTGGGGACACACATAGACAGTAAGCTAACCTTTGACCATCATTTGTAGTGAGGAAATCAAACTATGTTGTGCAACTTATAAACAAAGGTATAGCATCTAGGTCTGAGGAGCTCATTGTCCCACTGTATTCAGCATTCATCATACCTATCGTTGAGTTAATGCTCCCTTTAGTATGTACCTAACCAGGTGCATCCAACAATTGGGACAGCCACAGAGCTTCCTCACTAAAAGAATACATGGCGTAAGTAATATGTCATATGCAGACCACATCAAAACCCAATCCCTGCATTCTATCTCCTACCGGCCATTTGAGTGGAAATCTATGCCTGGCATACAAGGCATTGTCAGACTCCACCCTGATGGACTTCCTGCATATCTGCAAAACAAACAGCACCACAATTAATCATTCTAAAGACTTAAACCTTGCCTGTGATATATATATAAGCCCTGCTGGAGAGAAAGGTATGTATTGCAGAGACTACCCCTTCTCTAAAACATGCATCCCATCCATCTGAAGTAGAGTTCCTCACTAACCCAATTCAAGTGTAACTTGGACAATTGAATGGGGAACAGGAAATTCATCCTGGTTTGTCACTTATGTCTCTAATGATCACAGGCAGTCTCCAAATGATTCATCTCCCAGGCCCCTGCTTACACTTATCAAGGATATCAGAATTTGTCAAAGATTTAGGATGCATGGCTAGGCTTAAAAAGGCCCTTGTGGTCATTAGCTTAGAACACAGCTATGAACCTACAAACCTATGACATTATGAGGCTAAATCTAAGCTTAAGTTATTGTGGTTTAACCATCAGGGCAAAGAATCAGCATGCAAATGTAAACCTTTTAAGACTGGGTAGAGTCATACATGGTTGACACTGGTATTACTGCTCAGAAATGCCCAACAACAACTCTGTAACACACCAAACACTTTATTATAAAGCTTTCGGGTCTACACCCTTCATCAGTATAAAATAATCACATTCATCCAACATTTAGAAAGGAGATACAATTAGATCACATGCTTCAGCCAACCTATCACACTAAACAGTAATCAAATCTTAAAGAAAACAACAAATTAAATAAAGTTCATAAAATACATTTATAAATATATTCAATTTACCATAAACAATTATGCATAAAATCATATATTAAAATATACATGTACATAAACCTATGCATAGATATATAAATCTATACATACATATACGTATATACATAATTGTGTGCACTTATATATACACACACAGACTTCTATACAAACCTATACAGAATGTACATTTAAAACTAAATTGCACTCAAATAGCAGCATACTTATATAAATATATATATTAAAAAAAAAAATATATATATATATATATATATATATATATATATATATATATAAAAAAATATATATATATATATATATATAAAAAAGTATATATACAAAAAATTTCCAAACTCAAACTTATAATTTCTCTCTTTGCTTTTTCATTAATACAGGCTTTAAACTAACAGCATTATTTAAACCAGGATTTGCATCAGCCTGAAGCCTAATAATCCACTCAAACTCTTTTAGCTCTAATAAATTATTCATATCACCTCTCCTTATGCCTATTTCCACTGTACTTACTACCCTAAATTTAAACCTATGCTCTTCACCCTTATCCATAATATGTTTACTTAACGCATTTGTTAATATTTTCCTTCTTACATCGGATTTATGTTCTACAATCCTCTCTCTTAACTTTCTAGTGGTTTTACCCACAGAGAATGATGTACATGATTTACATGTAGCCAAATACACTACTTGTGCCACATTGCAAGTTGTTAGAGTTTCTAAAGCAAAAACCTCTCCACTTGTAGGGTGCACAAATATATCATCACCTTCATATAAATCACGACAACAGGAACAATTGTAACATTTCCTTGTTCCTATTGCCTTCCTTACACATTTACTTTTTACTTTAAAATCTTTATAACAAAGTTTTTGCTTCAATGTTTCTAAATTCCTGTATGCATAACTTGGCTTATCCCCCACTAAGGATCTTACCTCAGGCATAGCTAATAAAATAGGCCAATTTTTCTCTATTATATCACACACATTTTTTGTGTTTAAATTGTATGTAGTAAGATATCTCACTATGTTATCATCCCTACGTGTACACTCTTCATGTCTCTCCAATCCCCTAGTCAAAATTGGTTTGTACTTATTTTCCCTTTCTTTTATTACTTCTTCATAAGCTCTATCTATAATCTGTCTTGAATAACCACTTCTCTCAAACTCTTGCGACATAATTCTAGCCTGCTCTCTAAAGTTACTTTCAACAGTATTCAGTTTGCTCATTCTTATTAACTGTGCCTTCACTATTCCTTTAAAAATATGTGGGGCATGCATGCTACCCCTGTTTATATATCTCGAAGCATCTACTTCTTTCCTATATACCATGGACTCTAACCTATCGCCATTCTTGAATAAATGTACATCTAAATAATTTATACTATGATCTGATGCCTCCATTTTAAACTTTAAAAATTTAGTGGACATGTTCAAATATTGCAAATAATTATCTAATTCCTTAAGGGAACCAGCCCATATCATAAAACAATAATCCACAAATCTCTTATAAAACAATACTTTTTCATTTAATTGATTCACCTTACTTAATATCACATACCAAAGTTCACTGAGCATAAGAGGATATTTTTAACTGATTTAAAAAAAATTGTACCCTACCACATGGAACCTCAAGTTGCTTAAACATGTTTACAGCAAGGTTTGGCAGTATATGGTCTGCAGTTCAATAAGGAACTAGGGGTAGATACAAAAAATTCACTTTTCATGTCCATATTGTGCCATGTACATAAAGTGGTGCCTCAGCTGCTTGTTGAAACTTTGACGGTGTGTTATGATAAATGATTAAAAGTCCTGAATAATGTTATTTAGCAACAACTTAATAACACTGATGTGTTTTCACAGCATGGTTTATTTTCCCAGATCTAAACAGACTGCAAGACTACTCTTTATGTATTTGTTAAAGAACTGAGCACATAGTAGGTGAAGAAATACAAACAAGACCTTAAAGATTATCAGAATAAAGTTGCCTTTGTTTGTGACAAGCTGAAGAGATGAGTCCATTTTCCGAATGATTCTGGGACAACATATATTACCAATACATATTTCAAATGTAAAACACCCATTCAGTATGGCAATGACAAACTAGCTAGGGATACAACCTCTGGCTTTATGTTTTCCTCAGCTACTGATACAGATTTTGAAATGGGGATTTTTTTCAGCAAAACAGAAATGCCATTTAATAAAGTTAATTTTAAATACAGTCTGGGTATAAGCACCAGAGACACCAGAGATGATATGGACAAATCTGTATAAGAGGTTTTCAAGGCAATGCTCAATTTATTTATTTATTTATTTATTTTACATTTGTTTACAGAGAAAGTCCAACTGGACACAGATCCATTTTCAGCGGAGGCCTGGGAAGAAAAGCTCCACAATACAATACAGTGCATGATAGAAGAGAAAAAAAAATAGAACATACTTATAGCAAACATATACAATATGTCAGAGATTAACAATTCTTATAGTAGACAATCATTGTGGTACATAATAACGTAAAACAGCATTTGTATTATTTTTACAGATAAAAGTTTTGTGAAGTAAATATCAATGGGTTCACAAGCTTTCAGACGAACTGTTTATACTTAGATATACACAGAAACATTCTTTTAGTTTGGGTTAGCCTGGTGAGTGACATGAACATAGCCAGTCAGATCATGAAGCTGATTGCTTATTTTTGAATTTAACTAATTTTCCTTTAGATAAGCCTGCTTAATTAATGATTGACTTTTGACTCTTATGTTGTGACATATTATGAATTAATTATTGGTATAAATCAATCTGCAGAACCCTTAATTTAAAGGTCTGGTTTGTTAACAATGTTGTTGTTTGTCTTTCGGCTTTTCCCGGTTAGGGGTGGCCACAGCAGAACTCCGGTCCACTAATGATTGACAGTAGATTTTCACGAACGCCGAGGTGCCAGCTCGACATTCAACCTTCAACGAAGGCACACCCATTTATGCATGTCTTTTTGCCCACCCAACCGTGTGCAGAACATGCAGACTCCACACATGAGGCACCCTGCACTCCAGCCGCGAATCGAACAGGAGAACCTCTTGCTGTGAGGCAACAATGCTACCGCTACAATGATACTTTATAATTGGTAGGTAAGAAGGCTTTAAATATATATATTCTTTTCAGCCACTATATTTTAATGTTATGAAAGTTTTTATGCAGTTATTATTACATGAATTGTATTAAAGACAAAAGGACAGTTTCTGGAATTTTTTTCCTTAAGAATTTATCTTTAGCACAGAGGGAAGCCCTTATTTTTTATGAAGCAAGGATAATTTGCTTGATTTTGAGTCCACATTGAAAATGTAAAAATCAGATTGATGCCTTTTTAACCACGACCTTTCAATAGGGCATTATTAATTCTTATATTAATCTTCAGTTAATTGTTGAGGAACCAGATAATCAAATATTTTATATTCTCCCACAAATTCATGAATCTATAAGACAAGTAAGGACCTAGGAGACCAATTGTTTCTGATTGCAGGTCATTGACTAATCCACTTTCTGAATATTTAGAATATTGCTTGAAACCAGTTTTAATACTGGTTAGAGCATGTTTGCATGGTTCCACCCAGTTTTTAGAGTTAATTGATGAGGTGATGGTAGAGCCTACTATATGTATACTTTTAATACTGAATGTCTTTATACATACATCCAACTTGATACTGGTATTCAGCCCATTAACAACTGGTTAGTTACTTCTGGGCTGCAGTCTGAAAAGTTTAATGATTTTCTTTTACATCTGTTATATATAGTACTTTTTTGTAACCATTGTTATTTCCAGTTACATAGTACTGCAATGGGTGTTACTTTTGCACCCATCTTAACTGCTTAAAGGTATGTCACCTATGCATCTTGCAGTAATCATTTTTTTAATTTGGATGAACATATGGCATTGTTTTCTAAATGATTGCTGGCTCTTATGGAATGGGGATGTTGAACATTTACAAAGGTTTATTGATTATCTAAAGAATAATTTGTTTAACATAAAGTTTACTGTTAGATATGATTTACAAACTATGAATTGTTTGGCTGTAGCAGTGAAAAAATGAATGGTGGTTGTTTGAAAACCACGCGTTATAAGAAATATTTTAAATAAAAATTATTTTCTGTCATATGATAGTTGCCTTTCAAAGTTTATTACAAATAACATTCCTTACTCACAGTTTTAAGGGCCTGCAGAAGTCATAGTGACAATAACTGAGATTGATCAATGTACCTAAGTCATTGAATGCAGATTTATCGAGAAACTACTGAAATCATAAGGTTAGGGAGATTAAGAACTGTGTCTAAACTAGAATTAAAACTGATTTATTGCAACAAGTTCTCATTTATATATATATATATATATATATATATATATATATATATATATACAAAATTTTGCAGTCTTTTCTTTTATTACTGTTGATAGGATTACACCAAACAAAAAGAATCCACATGTCAAGAAACATGCATTGGATAAAAAAGATAGGGTCTTGATTTTAAATTTAGGGGCTTTGAACAAACCTGGAGTAAATAAAAAGTTTTGAACTGCATGTTTTCATTTATTTTTAGGTTTGTGGTTTTACACAATGTTCCTTGTTACATTATTTACTGGGATATTTAACCATAGATGTTTGCACTTGGGATTAGCAATGAATAGGTGCCTGCATGAGCAAAACCTGGTTCGTTATGCTTTCCCACTCGGTTTGTTTTCACTTAATTTATTTTTCTCTCTCTCTATTTTATATATATATATATATATATATATATATATATATATATATATATATATATAGTTTCATATGAAACCATCGAATGTACGTTACATCGAGAATTACTACATCGAGATGACAACATCGAAAGCAGAAAGCAGCGAAAACGGAAATCGTCGACATTCACAACATCGACTGTATGGAAAGTGCACAACATACAGCATACAAGTTATGAATATAGTCCGTACATACTGCAATGTTACTAACATAAGCAACATGGTTTGCGCGGTTTACACTATGTTCCAAACACCGAGTTGAGGAGTCAGATTAAGTTTGCTACTGGAAATGCACGTTTTAATTTAGAGTTCCTAACACAGAAGACTAATGGGATTATAAGTGAAAAGTTGTCCATTGTTCAGATACTACTATTGTGGACGTATGATTTATAGATAGCGCCGTAATGAAAAAGACACGTTTATTTCCAGTAGCGAACTTAATCTGACTCCTCAACTCGGTGTTTGGAACATAGTGTAAACCGCGCAAACCATGTTGCTTATGTTAGTAACATTGCAGTATGTACGGACTATATTCATAACTTGTATGCTGTATGTTGTGCACTTTCCATACAGTCGATGTTGTGAATGTCGACGATTTCCGTTTTCGCTGCTTTCTGCGTTGTCGTCTCGATGTAGTAATTCTCGATGTAACGTACTTTCGATGGTTTCATATGAAACCATATATATATACATATATATATACATATATATATATATATATATATATATATATATATGTGTGTGTGTGTCTGTATGTAAATATACAAAGACATATATATATATTTATATATATGTGTGTGTGTGTGTGTGTGTGTGTGTGTGTATATATATTTATTTAACATTTGTTTACTAGGAAAGTTGACTTGGAACAAAGCCAAGTTTCAGCAGAGGCCCGGGGAGAAATGCTCCAGATGCATGTCTTTGAAACTTGGGAGGAAACCAGAGCACCTGGAGGAACCCCACACGAAAGCAGGGAGGACATGCAAACTCCACACAGAAGGCACTCCAGCCAAGAATCGAACCAGAGAACTTCTTGCTGTGAGGTGACAACGCTACCGCTGCACCACTGTGCCAGCTCTATATATATATATATATATATATATATATATATATATATATATATATATGTATATATATATATGTCGATATGCTTATGCAGTACAAATAGAAATATATGCATAAATATGTTTTATGCTATAGTAGAATGTGAACTATTGGCACATGCTACTGCACTACATAGTGAGTATAGGTCATATGCTATTTTGTTTCTATAACATATTAAGAAATAGGGTTGTTGGGTAGGAGACTACATTCCCAACTGTCATCTTTAGGGATGCAATATCTAGACTGTTCGTAGTCATTTATTGCCAAGTTTTAGTAGTGTCATCAATAGTTATGATTCAGTGGATTACAGAACTATGCAAATGAGGAAGCTGGAGGTAATAGAGGTGAAGTGTCTGAGATGGATGGAAACCTACGCATTATGGGACAGATGAAGAAATAAGGACATCAGAGCAGAAGTCAAAATAGCTCCAGTTACAGAGAAGGCCAAAGAAAAGATTGTTGCAGGAAAGCAGGGGATTAGCTGGTAAAGAAGATTTAGGAGAGAGAGGAAGAAGGTAAAAGGAAACAAGGGTGTTCAACAAAGAGATGGATAGACTGCATGAGAGAAGAGTGACACTGAATTGTAGAGATGGTGAGAACTGATGCAACAGCTGGACTCAATATAGGGAATGGATAAAAGGAGGTCGGTGATGATGATGATGATGCTGGTGATGCATGTCATATGCACAGCTGCCCTATTATGTACTTTGTCATACCATAGTATTGGTAATGGTGGTACAGCTTGGATTTGCACAATATTGATGATCTTTGAAAATGGTTTTATCCCTAATGTCTTGTACATGTTCTTATCACATTATATGGCATTTCTATTGGATGTCAAAATCCCTTCTGGAGTATCATACAACTGATAGAAGCACATGTACTACTGTATTTTAATATACAAGAGAAGAGCTGAGTATTAATTAAAATGTGAAATTAAATGATAAATGTAAAACTGTACTGGATTATTGGCTGCAAGTCTCAGTTAGTAAAGATTTCAAACAAGGTTTAGAAGCTTTCATTGATAAGATATAACTTAGATGTTTTGTCAGAGTAAATGAGATGAGTGCATGCATCTATTTCCCAGATGACAGGAGCTGCTAAAACATCAGCTCTTTCCAACAGAGCTGTCCAGAAAGGTTTATTACATTCAGGTGGGAATAACGCAGGTGCTCATAAAGAGTCCTGGTTCACTAAAGCTAACTTTGTAAAAAAAAATCAGTTTGTTTTATATTCTCAATGTTCTGACTCCAGGATCAGTTTAAGTTATCATATATTCAGAGACGTAACAACCACAGATTAAGAATTTATACTAAGTAAGACCTCAAAGAAAGCCACTTATCTTCGGAAGGCTTGTGGGACCCCACTGAAAGCAGACGTTGTCTTATTTTACAGAGTACTGCGTGCTTGTCATCTCTGCAGATTAGAAGGATGATGCCCTACTTAAAATCCAGATATCGCAGGTTCAACAACTTGCCTGGGGTGGGGAAGGGGTGACAAGGCAAAACCTGCTCGTATCTCTCAGGGGGAGGAAAAGGGGCATGTGCTGAGGCATGGTAGTCGAACATTTGAAGAAGACTGAGACTCATAATGAGAGGTACAAGCTGGTCAGATATGTGGTTAGGAGGGTTTGAGGCATGTGCAACAGCTTGTAGGAGTGACATCCCCTTCCCACTTATCCCTTTTACATGAACATATATGCCTGTGCAACCCAGCACATCATGAAGTTAGAGTGTGACTCTCAGCTTTTAAGTTAAGCACCCAAATACAGTATGAAAGCTGGCATATCCACTCTCATCCCAGGATGCAGAGTGTTTAATATCTGGAAAAGCTGTGAGGCTCTTCCTGTCTGGAGAAATCAGACCCAACTCAGTACTGTGGTAACTCCAAGATAATGCATGTGGAGGGGTTCTACTGTCAATGGCAGCTGACCCAGACAAGTAAGTCTTATAGGAGCAACCATGAGCAAAAAGAAGTGTACTTTTTCAGTATTTTCAGAGCAAAACACTTAACAAGGGGCAAATTAATATACTGTATCATGCATGTCATCTTCCTATGGGGTTGCTGGGCCAGAGATATAAAAAGTTTTGTAATTTCATAAACTGGTGCTGAAAACAGAATATATATCCCTCCTCTAAATGTGCATTTTTCCATCATTTCTTACAATTCTTTTCCAACTTTCATCAATTTTCATCTGCAGTTTACAAGGAATGGATGTATTTTCACAGAAACCTTTATGCAAAAGCTTTCTAAATTAAGGCTGTCTGTTTGGGGAAAATAAATGTTTACAAACTACCAAGAGTTTGTCTTATTATTTCATGTCCAAAACAGTCACAGAAAGACTTTTTTAAATGTAATTACATTTCAGGCTACAGAACTTCTGGTTTTAAAAATGTACCTATGAAATTAACTGGAAAATACAGGATTGGTTTTGTTTTAGGCTATTGTTGTAAAGGGTGTCGTTTTGTTTCTTATCTTTGTCATAAAGTAATTCAGCCATTTTATAGCAAGACATTGGCTTCTTAGTAAGGCATTTAACCATCCAGTTTTATGTGCACCTCCGTGTGTGTGCATGTCTGTGTGTGTGTATGTGTGTGTGTGTGTGTGTGTGTGTGTGTGTGTGTGTGTGTGTGTGTGTGTATGAATGCGTATATGTGAGTGCGTGTGTGTGTCTGCCTGCCTATATTTCTGATTCTGCTTGGCTGACTATGGTATGCTTTTACTAGGTTGATATTGCATTTTCCATCATATTTTTAGCCTGTTTGTCACAAAATAGGGATAGGGTTCTCATTATGGATCTGGCTCATCTGAATGTTTTCATTCTATGGTGCAAGACTTGCGTTCACTACATAAAATGTGGGTTTACATGAGAATGTTGTATTTGAAGGCAAAACCAAACAGCTTTCATAAGAAATGCAATTGTACTCAACAGGTTTTCATTTCACAATGGAAAGTGATTTCTCAACTTAAAAGCTGATTGCAACTCATGATTCATCAGTCCACATTTTCTTTCACTTGAAATTTCATTGCATATCTGAATGTTTCATTTTGTTGCAGTAAATTAGTTTCTGGGAATAAAATATTTCTTTTATGACACAAAATGACTGATTGGGTAACTGATTACATACCATAATTCTTATTTACACAGCGTTAACTTTTTAATGTCACATCTTAGTATTAGATTGCAAGTCATAATTTTTCAATCATACATTTCTTCTGAAGAACAAAATGTCACTGTGGTTCCTAACTAATCATTTTGCAGGTCAAACTGGTTGTTAAACATAACATTTCATTGTAGTGTATGATCATTTTTCTGCTGTTTTGTTAAGCATGTAAAGCTTAATCTGGTTTGAACATTGATGTTAACCCTTGATATAGCACATTTTTCCTGGAAGCTGCATTGCTAACCATCATGCATAGTTAGTGAGGGCTAATGTGAAGTAATAGCTTCATCTGTCTTACATGCCCATTTCACCTCTATTCAGTTCTCCAAGGGGTCTTGTGAAACACACAGCATGCTATGATTCACTGAATATTGAACTGAATAACTTTGTTTGGCACATAGGCAGTTCCTTATATGCAAAGAATTTAAAGGAAAATGTCTCACAGTTCAAGGAACTGTACAGCATGAAGTAATAAAGAAACCTAATTTCTACGTGGAATACATGTTTATTCATTAATTTACAGTTGACTGTGATGGTAAATGGAGGTTTATGTCAATCACTAAATGAATTTGGTGGTCTTACTGGTTAATGGGGTTGGGATGCTCAGTGCATGACCAACTGGACTGCAGCACTGTCACATACTGGAGAAGACCATACTGACATGGACATTAGTGATGGAAGTTGAGTATAACCCCACCCACAGATCTATGCAAAATAGAGCTATGTAGTAAATATTTAATATCTTGAATGCAATTTTTCTGTGATGTCCAGACATCAAAAGTCTACAACTGACAAAGTTTGTTGATGACTGGAAACTTGGAATTGTCAAAAATCTCCAACAGATATGCACGTCTTGCAAGAAGGTCTAAAACCATTGTAATTTCTTGTGTCATGACCAGGTTCAGGCTCAACATAAAACTAGAACACCCTTGTATGTGCTGTATTGAAAATACCCACAGGGTTGATTCTACTATCATGCACCAAGGTGTGTTCATGGGCAATGAACTCTCATTTGGGTATCGTGTATCAGCTCTTATTAGAAAATCCTTTTACCTAGCACAAATGTTTGGTAACAGTATATCCCCCTGTTCCAAAGAAGTTATTGTGCCTCCCTACTCATCTGTAAGCAGGCCCATTTTACAATATAATGTCCCCTTCAGATATACCTATCCAAGTATATTTCCCTGTTTGAAATACCCCAATAATTACTAACAAAGAAAATTTGAGCAATATCCACCTTATGCTACCCTGAGCAACTGAAAGCCCTTTCTCTGTCCTCCATACCATAAAGATTACTGCTTGGCAACCATTGCCTAGTCTTTAAGGCAATGAAGGAATTTATCCTACTTAGTCTATTCCATCTATCCACACTTATGAGTCATTGCATCTCCTATAGTGACCCTGTGATCAGCCACTGCCATTCTTGGAGTTTTCTAGGCAAGGGGGAGGGATATGTATGGGACAAATGGAAGTATATTACCAAGCTTTTCTTCCTGCTCACACATACATGCACACATAAGTATGGACAATTTATTAGTCACCAATATGCCTACTGTATGTTTCTGGAATGTGAGATAAAACCAGAGAACCCAGAGAAAATCCATGCAAATGCAGGAAGGATTTACAGACACCACCCAGAAGGTACCCCAGCTGAACACTGAACTAGAGTACATTTTCCTGAGTGGCAACACTACTACTCAATGCACCAATGTACCACCTGCTTAGTCCATTAAATATAAAGAATAGTAATAACACCAACACACTTCATTGCAATATTAACAGATCTGGTTGGTGAGAGAGCTGTATCTCCCTAACTCTCTTTAAAGTAAATCATGATGAGAAGATGGGGAGCTGAAAGTTCACCTGCAGGCTGACCCGTTTGGCTATTACTGACACAAGGAACTAAAATGGATCTTGCAGAGGCTAGGATCTTAAGGTCTACTGTGGCCATTTTCCTAGTATTAAGCTATAAAGATATAAATCTACTAAATGATTAGTTAGATGTTAAACTCTTCTTATGGGATAAATGGCTGGTGCTCTGTAGAGGTGCTCATTGCTACCTTTCTAGTAAACAAGGACACTCCCTATGAGACTGGTTGATCAGTCAGATATTTCATATGCATTACTTTAACTGCCTGTACACTTCTGTACCTCCAAAAGATAACATAATTTTGACTGTGATTATTAAGGAGCTCTCACACTATGCTGGCACAGGAAGTGCTTCTAAATACAGCTGACGGAAAAGAGCCAAACTATATTTTTAATATCTTTACTGAATTATAACTTAAGATATAAGCAAGCATACATTTGCATAAAATAAAACAAACCATATTTACATCTTCACAGTTCCAAATATTATGCAGCACATACATATGTATATATTTTATAGTTTATTATTAAAATGTGGAAAGTCAAAATAAACTTCAGTCAACAGGTCAAAAAATACTATCGTATCCACAATTTCTAAGTACCTATAAGTCCCAACTGCTTTTTTTCTATGTCCACATTTGACATTAAAAGAAATAGAAGGAGGTGACGTCAGACACCCAGGTTATTCTGTTTAATGTCTCCTAAAACTTTTACTTGTACATCACAGGTTTTTACTGTTTTGCAGGGGGACAAGCCCCCCTGCACCCCCACACCTCCTGCAAATTATATATTCCAACTCTGAGATCATACTGCAGTGAGGAAACGGGTAAATTTCCCACTCCCCACTGTAATGTGATCTGTTATTGGAACATCGATCTCACATTAGCGAATGCACACTATCATTCACTACTGTGGATTCAACATTTCCAGATTGGCATTACTGGAATACAATCATCATCAATCCAACATTACATAAATTGTTCAACTTCTGCCTTCCCTTAAACCTTTCACCAAAACATTATCCTGCATGTATTGTTCCCACAATTTCCATTTTGTTCTATGTAATTTGCTCCTACCCTTTTCTAAAGATCCCACTTGCAGTCCTATTATCTCTTTCACAATTATTGCTGCTTCAGGTACAGTTGTTTAGACTTCGAGTTCCATTTTTATGTAATTGCTTTTTTGGCAGCCACCAGAATTAACTTAACAAGGCCTTACTATGTCTAGGCAATTCAGATCCGGTATCCCAGCTCCAAAAATCATTTCCATAGTTACACCCATTTGCTCGCCCAATATTTCTGACTGAGTACTCTCTAGGGAATATTTAAAGTCTATTAACTCATTACATACCCAAAACATATGTTCCCAGTTACCTCTTTCTTCCCCATCACATCTCCAATATTTGCCATCTACCTTAGGAAAAATTCTTTGGAGTCTGCTTGGGATATAAAATATCTATGCAAACACTTCCAAGCAAAAATATTAAATCTCCTAGACTTTGCTGCATATTTGGGAGCCATACATATGTTGTCCCATTGTTTCCTTGTGAATTACTTATTTAATCCCTCTTCCCAATCTTTTCTAACCTCCTCAGATTGATTCCTGTAGTTATCATGTAATATTTTATATGCTCTATTAGTTATCTTTTTTTTTTAATAGCAGCATCCATTCTAGATTTAACTAAAAGCTGTACTAGAGCAGGTCTTTCACTTCCAGTAGAGAAAGCAGTGTCTAACCTGCAGTCTAAATATTTTCTTGGTCTCTTCGCATTCTATTACCTTTCTCTTTATAGTTATTTGCTCCCAATACCTTGGTTAATTTGCCAGTTTTCTCCAGTAAATTCTAGCCCTCCTCTTGCCTATTCTCTGTACCCCTAATTGCAGTCATCCCAATTGACAGAATCTCCTTTCTCCATTCTCATGTTGGCTTTGTTCTTAGAATACTTTTTGCTATTTTATGAATATAATATTCTGTATGGTCATTGTTATTCTCCTTAAGGATCTCCATCCAAAATCCCACTCTTTCATTATTTCTTGAATCATCGTCCCTTTCTACTTTAAATTATAGCTTTTTACTTGTGTTATGTATATGAGCCTTAAGTGTGTAGCTCTAAAATATAAGGGCTTGTTCCTCTGTCAGGGGTGCAAGTGTTAAGGCTTGCATGGTTTCAACTGATAAAGTTATTCTGCAAGTGTTATCAATATTATGTTTTACTAATGCTTTAAAAAGTGTAAGTTTTTTTGTAAAGTTAAAGAATAAGGAAGATTGTTATTACTTCTGTATTTTTATTTTTTTTATGACCCTAATCCAACATACCAGTTGTTACAGACATGTGACTTATTCCTCATGGACATACATTATTATCCAAAATTATGCTAAACATAAATCCTTCTCCTGTATTCTGGTCACCTCTTCCCTTTGATTCTTTCTCTGCTACTCTTTCATCGCCCATCTGCATTTTGCTATATCATAGTTACCACCCATCCTCCATTATTGTCTCTTTTTAACTTGTTCTATTTTTTAACCTTCTACAAGCAATTTCCCATATCTAGGTCAGCAGCTATACTGTCCAGCACCCTTAGATAGTTACTCATTACTGCTTGCATGGTGGTCCTCTTCCCACTCATATACAGTGTATGGTGTATAGGTTGTACTGCACTGTCTGAGAATATGTACTGTCATGTTTTTCATGACATTTTATGGTTGCAGCTGCATACTTCCCACTCTTTGGTAGAAGCTGGCCACCCTCTATTCCCATCCTATAGTTGGAGATGCCTACCCTCCATTTCCACCCTGTAGGTGGAGCTGTCTACCCTCCCTTCCTTCTCTTTGGTTGTGCCCACCCTTCCTTCCCTCTCTTTGGTTGAAACTGCCCACACTCCCTTCCCATTCTTTGGTAGAAGCTGCCTACCCTCCATTCTAACCCTATAGTAGGCTATGTCTACCCTCTATTTCCACCCTGTATTTGGAGCTGTCTACCCTAACTTCCCTTTCTTTGGTTGTAACTGCCCACCCTCCCTTCCCACTCTTTGGTTAGAGCTGCCCAACATCCCTTCCCACTCTTTGATAGAAGCTGCCCACCCACAAATCCTACCCTATAGTTGGAGCTGTCTACCTTCCATTTCCATCCTGTAGGTGGAGATGTCTACCCTCCCTTCCATCTCTTTGGTTGGAGCTGTCCAACCTCCTTTCCCACTTTTTGGTTGAAGGTGCCCACCCTTCCTCTATGCCCACTATTTGTTGGGAGCTACCTACCCACCCTTCCCTCTCTTTCTCTTCCAGATGATCTTCTTGCTCTAGTAAATATGCACAAATATGTAATCATAATTTCTTATTACTAATATTAACACATAATAATGGGATAACAGTGGTAATCCTCCTACATATAACTTTTTAAGAACTAACAGTAGTCACCTTTCTACTCAACTTTTTAACTTTCTTCCATTTTGAGCATACCAAACAATGCTAGTTAAGAAGACTTTGTATAGATATTTTACAACTATTGCCTTACAGCCTAGATGATAACAACTGTGAGAGAATCAGTGCTAAAATACTCTTCATCTTCAAAGGATAATGCATGCCAACCACACTGCAGTAATCACAACTGGACTAATGAACAAAAGGGGCAGTATATAGGTACAATGCTCAAAAGGCTCTGTTTTGATCCATATGGTTTTACTAGTTCTCTTTGACAGTAACCCTGCAAATCATAGCATGGACAATATTAATGATCATGGATCATTGATGGTAATGTCAGTATGTGCCATTTCCTTCATGCTCATGACTAGTAAAACATACTGCTGACAGCATCAGCAGAATCCTGATGTGATTCTACTTACTGCCAGGCTCTCAAAAATGCCAGGTTCAGCTTTAATTCTATAGGAGATACCCAACAGGATAAACAGCAGAGAAAAAGATAAATACCGTATTTTAGCTTTAACTGATACTATTCTAGACTTTCTTCTTTATGTGCAATAAAGGTATTAGGAATTGTACCAGTACCTCACACATCAGTAAATTGTGTGAATCCAGTAGAGTCTTCATTCTAGAAATAAGTGCCAGCCTATCCCTCTGAGTTTAGTCACATGATTTTGACAAAAAGAGTAATTAAATCAAGGAGCACTATGACTGATAATTAATGTGAATCTGAAGCATTATATGTCTTCACAAGAACCACTGATAAACTAGCATCAGATGTGCATTAAAGTAGTAGTGACAACACTGGGTCTAGAATACTGGATGATAGACTCCAAGTAGTAGTGATGACACTGGGTCTAGAATACTGGTAGTAGTCACGACACTGGGTCTAGAATACTAGATAATGGAATCCAAGTACTGGTGATGACACTGGGTCTAGATTACTGGGTGATAGAATCCAAGTACTAGTGACTACACTGGGTCTAGAATACTGGATGATAGAATCCAAGTACTAGTGACAACACTGGGTCTAGAATACTGGATGATAGAATCCAAGTACTAGTGATGACACTAGGTCTAGAATACTAGATAATAGAATCCAAGTACTAGTGACAACACTGGGTCTAGAATACTGGGTGATAGAATCCAAGTACTAGTGACAACACTGGGTCTAGAATATTGGATGATAGAATCCAAGTACTAGTGATGACAATGAGGTCTAGAATACTGGATGATAGAATCCAAGTACTAGTGACGACACCGGGTCTAGAATACTGGTTGATAGAATCCAAGTACTAGTGACAACACTGGGTCTTGAATACTGGATGATGGAATCCAAGTATTAGTGACAACACTGGGTCTAGAATACTGGATGATAGAATCCAAGTACTAGTGATGACACTTGGTCTAGAATACTGGATGATAGAATCCAAGTACTAGTGATGACACTGGATCTAGAATACCGGTAGTAGTGATGACACTGGGTCTAGAATACTGAAAGATAGAATCCAAGTACTAGTGATGACACTGGGTCTAGAATACTGGATGATAGAATCCAAGTACTAGTAATGACACTGGGTCTAGAATACTGGTAGTAGTGATGACACTGGGTCTAGAATACTGGATGACAGAATCCAAGTACTACTGATGACACTAGGTCTAGAATAATGGATGATGGAATTCAAGTACTAGTGATGACACTGGGTCTAGAACACTGGATGATAGAATCCAAGTAGTAGTGATGACACTGGGTCTAGAATACTGGTAGTAGTGATGACACTGTGTCTAGAATACTGGATGATAGAATCCAAGCCCTAGTGATGACACTGGGTCTAGAATACTGGATGATAGAATCCAAGCCCTAGTGATGACACTGGGTCTAGAATACTGGATGATAGAATCCAAGTACTAGTGACAACACTGGATCTACAATACTGGATGATAGAATCCAAGTACTAGTGATGACACTGGGTCTAGAATACTGGATGATAGAATCCAAGTACTAGTGATGACACTGGGTCTAGAATACTGGTAGTAGTGATGACACTGTGTCTATAATACTGGATGATAGAATACAAGTACTAGTGATGACACTGGATCTAGAATACTGGATGATAGAACCCAAGTACTAGTGCTGAGACTGGGTCTAGAATACTGGATGATAGAATCCAAGTAGTAGTGACAACACTGGGTCTAGAACACTGGATGATTGATCTGTGGAATTATGCTGAAAGCTTCTCAAGTACTTGTTGAAGAGTTACCTAATGATTTCTTAAACATCATCTGACACTGAATGTAAACTCAGCAATACCTCTTTAATGACTAACAATCCTAAGTAAATGCATCTAATACTACATCCCATCTCTTACAGATCATCTCACTCCTCCTTAACATGCTGTCTGACAAAAAGAGTTCTAGATCACTTTATTGGCATATTAGCTCAACATGTGACATTACTACCAAATAGATCAAAAAAAGAAAAATAAAGGGAGCTATCAGGAGATGGGGCACGGACATGACTTCCTTATGGGAATAAGAGACCACCTCTGATATGAAATGCAGATTGAAATAAATCACTTTCAAGAACTTAAACACGACACAGGCTATTCAAAAAGTGGCATCCAATAACTATCTCATAAAGTTTAAAAAGATGGTGAAAACAGATAATATGCATAAAAGAAATGCGCATTTCATGCAAAATGCATCACCCATGCTCTCACTCTCTCTTTCCTTCTCAGTTACCATTGACTGTAGAAATGACATAAGACCCCAGAACAGTGGTAGCAGAAATATTTAAACTGTCAGACTTGACAGAGAATCATCAGAGAAGATGAGGGAAAACTGGCAACTGTGTTCTTTTTAGATCCTGATGTCCTATTATGGGGAGAAAATTAATAAAGCTAAATCTTCAACATAATATATACAAAAATGGATCTAAAGCATTGCTACAAACAACAAATTATTTTCCCCTCTGACAAAATAATTTTGCAATATGTGAAAAGCTGAAGCCTATCCTTAAGTATATCCTTCAAAATTGGATAGCTTCCTAAAGAAAATAAATTTTGCATTAAGCACACACATTTAACACATCAGATTGTAACCAAGTAGCATATAAATCACATTACATTTTTAACTTTTCCAACTACCAAAACAGAATTATAATATCAAGAAAAAAAGGATGTAACAATTGTTTCAGCAGCATGTACTGAAAATCAGTTTTGTTACTAACAGCTCATTAAAAATCGAATATGCAAACTGCCCCTTTTAAGTGACAAAAATTGATACATATCTGTTATAGACATGCCAAATTGCTTACAACTCTATCAGTGATTTTTTTGTATATGTGTGTGTGTGTGTGTGTGTGTGTGTGTGTGTGTGTGTGTGTGTGTGTGATTGTGTGTGTGCATGCACGCACATGTGTGAGCATGTGTGTGTTTGCATGCCTGTGTGTATGTATGATTGATTCGATAGCTAGGTTAAGAGTTCACACAGACATTTTCCTTTCACAATGAGAGCCACATGTACATAAAAATCACTGTAAAATATATACTGTGGTATACCAATGTGCCAAAACTCCAAGGATTATAAACTAATGTTCAGTTTTTATTTCATGATAAAACAAAAGGCAGTGGTGCAGACTTTTCCCTACATGACCAAGTATGCTAGCATAATTTTATGAATAAAAGGGGAAAAAATACATACCGAGTACCTTTTTTCAAAAGCCCCAGAGCCTCCACAAACAGGGCAGGTTATAAGGCAGTCCGGTAATTCTTTTCTACATTGATATGAAGCAGAAATCAAGCTACACAGCATTCAGACACTCGTCTCTGAATTCCTTCCCAGGAAGATATCCAGATCTTGTTAGAATAGTCCGCAGGAATTCTTCCTTATTGCAGCATAGCACCCAGAACAGAATTTTCCCTCTGTAATAGGCTAAAGGTGTGGTAAACTTACAACCCTCTCTCTTACCCATCATTTAATTACATAGCAGGTTTTAGTAACTGAATCATTTAAGAATACATTCTGATAATACACCAAGGTATCTTTCTTCTTAAAACCACAATTCTTTGTAAAGATTTTATACAGCTTTATATTAGTTTAAGGCTGAAATTCTACTTACACTGTTTGCACATTTACATGATTTCATATCATTATTAAGACACCATTCTGCGAGAACCACCTAGGAATATTACAACAAAAAAAATCAAACAAATATAATACAGATACAGGAACAGTAAAAAAGTTAAATTTACAATGGGCAGTTCAAAACAAGAATATGTGCTTCTGAACTAGAATGTTGTTGTGTCTTTTGGCTTATACTGGTTAGGGTTGTCACAGCGGAACTCCAGTCCTCTAATGTTTGGTAGTGGATTTTTACGCGCCGAGTTACCAGCCCTGATGCACAACCTTCAACGAAGGCATGCCCATTCACGCATGCTTCCACACAGAAGACGCGCTAGCTGAGAATCAAACGCAACAACTTCTTGCTGTGAGGCGACAACGCTACCGCAGCACCACTACCGCGGGTTGCTTCTGAACTAGAATACTGCTTAGAAAATACACATAAAACTTAATTAGATGGGGAAAAATATGAGATAAAACAAAAACTATTTGTAAGACATTGCCTTGTAGAAACAGTTCTTTCAGATTCTTTTTCTTTCTGGGTCCTCTGAGCCACAAGACTCACTAACTACCTTTGCTGATTTAGAAATGTACCACAAAGGCTATTTCCAGGAGGTGGAGTAAACTGTATCTCTTACATAAGTTCTATTGGGACGCCTTATAGGCTATGCTAGAAATAGTGCCCATAGTTTGAGGATCATTGTATATATGTTTTATAGGTTTATTTTATTATAATATAGTTTATTGCTTTTTAATGTTATAATTTAACTGTCTTGCAATGTGCTGTATTGGCCATGCATGGAAAAGAAACTGATTAATTGCTTGATCAAATCTTAAGTGGGGATCAGAACTGGAAGTAATAGGGAATTATAAACCATTAGTCAGTAAATAATCTCTCTTCCTTTAATAAGTTTACCTAAAATAATATGAAGTCTGTGCTTGGTTAGATTTCAGTAAAACAGGACTTTGTTACAAAATGTTAATTTTGTACCTACCCTAGCAGATGTTGAATATTAGACCATTTGGGGTAAAATAAACTGTCAAAGGAAAAATAAACTTAAAAAAATGATCAATACATGGCAGGTTCAGGTTAAGGCACTTTAATCTTGCAGCAAGGAGACAAAAATGTGCTAATACAGAGTTTGTCTAACTAAAATCAGGAAGTAAATTCATCTTTATACACTTTCTAACAAGACATTGCCTACCAAGCTGACATAACAGATCACAAGTTTTAACATCATCATTACATAGCAGCTGTTTGTCCATGATGTTCTGCTTGCACTATCAATTTTATGAAAAACTTCCTAAGAAAAACAATGTGGCCTTGGTGACCACCGGTTAGATACAGTTTCCCACTATATTATGTTACCATTCAAGGTACTATAGCTAATTCGAGCACAAAGCAAGTACAGATTCTTCAAGCAGTCTTTTGTTTCACGTATCTCTTCTTTTCCACAGCTGTGCATGTTCTCATAACACGAACAGAGCTGATTGTTCATATTCAATCATATTATAGAAAACAGTATTGTTCTATTCATACACTATTCATATATTTTCCTGACCTAGCAGATAATCACCTGCTTCTCAGTACATTTCCAAAAGGCATAAACATGAATTTTGCTGTGCTAGCAAATACTAGGTCAGGGTGCATCTTGCAGTTTCAGAAAGCATACTGTGGTTTGAAAAATCATCTTATAATTTCATACAGAATTAAGCTGTACATAAAATAGAATGAAAATGTGTTAACCCTTTTAGCTTCTAATAAGCATTAGACATATATAAAAATTAATATATTTCTGACATTTCCCCCCTGTTAATACTTTTTATTCTATTTTCAAAAGCTTAAACAGTTTGCTTCTTCTCCTAACCTCTTCCATTTCGGATTTGTAATTAAGAGAGTCATTCAGTTTAAACTTATGAAAGCATTTCAGTTTTCAACAACTCTTCAATTTCAGTACTTTGATACAAAGTCTCAGATACTGATATGTCTATAAAATCTTTGATTAACTTTTTCATGCAGGGAACACCACAACAAATGCATGCTCCTAATAGGAGTAATCCCACACAAATGGCAATCAGGATGTTCATTAGGATGGAACCCCACCCCCCCAAACAAATTCTGGAAAAAGTCCGTCAGAGGGTTTGGGCCTGGTTTGGTCATGGTTGACACTTGCTGGATCACCTCAAGATGGTCGTTTATCTCATGCTGGTTGTCAGGAATATATGAACAGCATTCTTCTTTGATTAAAGCGCACATACCACCTCTCGCCGCTAGGGTGAAGTCAAGAGCCATGCGGTTTTGAAGCACCACAGTTCTCATAGCATTTAGTTCATCAGTCACTAATTCGAGAGCAGAAAAAGTTGCATTGGTCATAACTTCGAGAAGTTTGGACAGTTTTCTCAGCTCCCAAATTGATTTAACTGTGCCATATGCAGGGGCTATGCCTGCCCATGATATAATAGTCACTCAAGTCCATGTGTGTCAGTTTATCTTTGTTTTTCACTGAGTTATGGTTTCTCCACCCTGCTTCGATTCATCCCACTGGATTCTCGGGTCTCTTGATTGGACTTCTAGGTTTACTGCTGACTTCTCTGACGTTTTGATTTTTTCCCTGAGGCAAAGCTGCAGTATGTAGTATGGCTGGAACCAGGTAACCCAAAAAACAACTGCCGGACCAATTCTCAGGTAGCCGTTTGTACGCCTTTTTCCCACAAACAAAATAACAATTCTCTACTTTAGTATTGATATATGCTCGCCCTGCATGAAACATTTTCTTGTCAATAGAAAGCTGCTTAAAAAGAACAGGATTATGTTGTATTTCACTAACAGTCTTTTTCATTCTCTCAAGATATGAGTCATAGTTTGCATCACAGATAGTTTCTGCCTTATTAGCCTTAATATAACATTTATAAGAAACAGTCACATTGCAATTGCTCCAACCCACCTGAATAGTGTCATTTTTATAAAAACATACAATTCCTTTTTGTGTAACAGGTAGGTACAATGCTATTTTGTCTTGTGATTTCACAGGTGTAGTATCAAAAATCAAGTTTTCCCAGGTCTCATTGACCCCTAGGGGGACAGCAGTCATTAATAATCCCCCGTATGCTGTTGGTATAGCTGTGCAAATCCAGCAGTTCGAAACATTAAAAGTCTCAAAATATGCATATGTAATTGCTTGGTAAGTGTTAAAGTTTGGATGCCAGTCTATGAGTAATGCATCACGTTTGTTCAGTTCAACTCGTGTGGCTGAAAAAAGGAAAGGCCACAGCAAGAAGATCATTGTTATCAGTATAGCTAACAGGATGATCATGCAATTTTTCTGAGGTTGTTCTGCATCCTTGTTTACTCTATACCTGGTCATTTTGTTCTCGTGGTATAACAGTAACAAGGTTTTTGTCCAGTTCAAAGTTCTTAACCAATTTACAGTGTGTCAGATGCGATCTTGACTGCAGTGGGTGTTGACAGTAGCACTTGGTACAGTCCTTCCCACTTTGGAGAACTCCAATTTCTTTTTTTCATGACCTTCACCCAGACCCACATGCCTGGGACTACTGCTGCTTCCGATGGTCTGGCTTGTTCTTTATCTGAAACAGAATTTAACTGCAGAAGTTTGTTATTCAAAAATCGCCTCATATACACTGCAAGTGAACTGTCAGCCTCCTGGTCTGCAGGCATGAGAGGTTTCCACTGAGGTGTATAATATGCCCTCCCAAACAGTATTTCAAAAGGAGTTAACCCTTTTACATTTGGAACAGTTCTCATACTCAACAGTGCCAGAGGCAGACAGTGCACCCAGTTCTTTTGTGTCACACTAATCAATTTCCTAAGCTTATTTTTCAGAACTCCATTATACCTCTCTACTAATCCTGCAGATTGGGGGTGGTATGCACAATGGTTTTTCAAAGAAATCCCGAAATAATGGCTCAATTGTTGTATGGTTTGATTTACAAAGTGTGTGCCATTGTCACTATAGATCTTTTCCGGTATGCCAAATCTAGGAATAATTTCTTTAACAAGGACTTTTGCAACAGTAGCTGCATCTGGATTTTTGGTCGGAAAAGCTTCCACCCATTTGGAAAACATATCTATAATGACAAGACAGTACTTTTTATTTTCGCATTTGTTTAGTTCTATGAAATCCATACAGATAGTATGGAATGGATACGATGGTGTAGGGAAACTCCCTTGCTTAGGCTTCAGTGCCCCCTGTGCATGATGCCTGTTACAAACATGGCATGCTGCACAAATATTTTTTGTGTAGTTTGTAAATCCATATGTTGTAAACACTCGATTCACTAACTGTACCATCCCCCCTGTTAAGACATGGCACTGCCCATGGCTCAACAAAGCCACATATCTAAACAAGTTAGATGGTAAAATTGGTTTTCTTTCTTTGGAGATGTACAGCCCTTTCTCAAGAATTGCTCCTCGTTTTATCCATTTTTGTTCTTCTACATTTGTAGTAAGTGCCTGCATTGTTTTTAACATTTCTAAATCTAAAATCTCAAATGGTTGTAATTCCTCACTTAAAAGAAATACTTCTGAAGCTGAAGCTGCCTGCTTTGCAGCTGTATCAGCTCTCGCATTACCTTTTGAAATCCTATCCTGTTGTTTGGTATGAGCTACACATTTACAAATAGCTACTTTCTGAGGTAGCTGAATAAAGTCTAATAAATCTAAAATAAATTGCGCATGATTAATTGGTTTACCAGTAGATGTTATCATTCCTCTATTTTTCCACTGCTGCGCAAAAACATGTACAGTAGAAAAAGCGTACTGACTGTCAGTAAAAATGTTCACTCATTTATCCTTTGCCAAGGTGCATGTCCTTATTAAAGCAATCAATTCTGCTGCTTGTGCAGATAAGTTGTGTGGTAAAGACTTTGCTTCTAAAATCTCAGTATCAGAAACTACTGCATACCCCACTAGATTCTGTCCTGTAGGACCCCTCCTACACGAGCCATCCACCTAGTATGTCACCTCGGCATCATCCAAGGGAACATTCATGAGATCTTTTCTAGGCAGTGTCTTTTGCTCAATCTCCTGCAGGCAGCAGTGTGGTTTGCCATCTGCAGGGGTTGGGAGCAAGGTTGACGGATTCAAAGTTGTGCATCGTTCAATTGTCATATGAGGTTGGCTCAACATTATAGGCATACAGGAAAGATGTCTAGCAGGAGAAAGATATGCTACTTTTTCTTGCAGTAAAATAATCGCGACTGCATGAGGCACTCTCAATGTGAGAGGGTGGAACAACACCACTGAGGCTGAAGCCTGCACTGCCATTGCAGCTGCGACTACTGCTTGTACACAGTGGGGCAAGGATCGCGCCACTGGGTCTAGCTGTGATGAATAGTAAGCTATGGGGCGTTGTTTGTCCCCATATTGCTGTGTTAACACTGATGTCATATAGCCCTGCTTACAATCTACAGTTTGGAAACATCATTTATGATAGTTTGGTAATCCTAAAACTAATGAGAATGCTATCAATTGTTTTAATTTGCAGAAAGCTGATTCTGCTTCTGGTGTCCATTGCAATGAATCTTGTGCTGCCATAGGCTTCTTGAATATTAAGTTGGTCAGTGGAGCAGATTCCAAGGCATAGTTTGGAATCCAACTCTGACAAAAATTAGTCGTACCTAGGAAGGACATCATTTCCTTCTTGGTAGTCGGTTTGGGTGCTTGTAATATTGCTGTTTTTCTGTCTTCATCTAATATTCTGCCTTCTTTGGATATTACATATCCCAGGTATTTAACCTGTTTTTTTCCAAAGTTGCAGTTTGTTTTTGTTTAGTTTGTGTCCTTGAGTAGCTAGAAATTGTAGTAATGTTATGGTATCTTCTCTGCATTCTTGATGGGTGGGGGCTGCCAGCAGAATGTCGTCTACATAAAGTAAAATCTGGCTGCCTTTCAGTGGGATAAATCCCGCCAGGTTACTTGCCATTTCCTGTGCGAATATTGTTGAACTCTCACAATATACCTGTGGTAGTCGCGTATATGTATACCTTTTCTCCTGAAATGTAAATGCAAACCAATGTTGGCTGTCAGGGTGTATCAGTATTGAGAAAAACGCATTGCTAATGTCTACCACAGAAAAATACTTCTGTTGAGGTTTCAAATCATTTAATAAGGTGTGTGGATCTGGCACCGTAGGTGCTCTAGGTATAACTGCATCATTTACAGCTTGTAAATCTTGGACCATACGCCATTCTCCATTTGCTTTCCTAACAGGAAATAAGGGTGTATTACATGGTGAATCGGGAGATTCTAGCAATACTCCTTTCTTAAGTAAGGCTGCTATTATAGGTTTGATTCCTACTTCTGAATCCTTTCTTAAGGGATACTGTCTCTTTTGAGGTCTAAATGCTGACTTTGGCATAATAGTGACTGGTCCTGCTGTACGAATAAGTCCTACATCTCATTTCCCTGTTGACCAGAGAGTTTCTGGTATGCCTTGTAAGGCTTTTTCCTTTTCCTCTAGTAAGAGTGCTACTCAGCTGTCCTCACTTGCCTGCAAGTGCACAGCTGGGTGTGTCTGTGTTATCCAATTCAACTTCTGCTTTTGTACTCCCTGTTCTGAAAGTTCTAATTCTGTCTGTTTTTCCCACCTTGTGACTTTTTCTCCTAGGTCTGCCCACCTCACATTCTTATCTTTAGTCAAACTGACATGTGGTAATCGATTAGATTTATAAAGTGCTAGGAATTCCTGAGGCAATGAACAGCTAACTACACTGTTTCCTTCTGTGTCCCAGTACAGATTACGTAATACTAATCTGTTAGCATGGTTTCTAAACAGTTCTTGCTCATATTCTTTATCTAGTCCTGGTTTGCTACCGTAATATAGAGTACAATGCAACAAATGTTGTTTATCAGTGTCAAGGGAGGGGGATTTACTGATGGCTACGTTCATCAGTTCTTTGGTTACTGCCCCTGGACCAGTCGTAACCAAGTCCTGGCTGTACCAATAAAATGTTTCACCCTCCAGTCGCACCACAAAAGTATCCATTTGTCGCTGTGCTTCCATACCCTGCATAGTTGGAACTACTGCTATGCCAAATAGCTGCATAAGGTCTCTGCCCAAAAGATTTACTGGGCATTTTGCAGAAACAACAATTTTGCTTTTCTGGGTCTTCCCTGAAACAGGGTCAGTTATTGCTATGTTGTGGGAGAATGGCTCCCGATACAGCTGTCCATTAGCTGCTTTCACTAATATTTAATCAAGTAATTCTGAATTTTCTGGTAGTTTGGAAGGATATCAGGGTCCATGAAGCCCCTGAGTCACACAGGAATTTAACGTCCCTCCCCTCTACCAGAAGTGTAACTTCCGGTTTTGTGTCTGCTAAGTAGAGCTCTAGGCTCAATAATGCCAAGTCTAAAATTTAATTTTCTTCACCATCGGTGATTTCTTGTACTTCCTCTATTTCTTCTATTACATTCTCTACTCCTTCTATCACATTTGCATTTGTCTTTTCTTGATTATTCCCTTCTAGTGATTCTTGACTATCATATAGTCAGTCATCACCCTCCTTGTCTTCCGTGGTTACCTTTTTATTTTGCCTGCAATCCCTTGCTAAATGCCCCTTTTTTCTGCATTTAAAACATTCACCCCTTTTCTTTCTCTATTCAAACTCTTCTGATCGCTTATCAGATTGTTTGTTTCTCTGGGCATTTTTGTTACCCTTCTTCCCGGACTGTACTACAAAGACTTCTGCTCCATCTTCTACTGCAAATACTTTAGTTTTCTTTTTCTTTTTGCTATTAAAATGCCTTTCAGCATGTCTTGCATATTCAAGTAATGACTGTAATCTACTCGTACGATGATCTACCATGTGCTTTGTAATAAAACTACTTATGGGTGCAATACTACCCTTCAAAAATGCATTCTTTAATTGCTGCTCATATGGGGAATCATGTGTTTGGTCTTCAGGTACCTGCATTCCACAATGGTTATTAAAACACTCTAATAATCTGGCATAATATCTATCAACAGTTTCACCTTCTTGTCGGATGCATTGATTAATGTAAGTCCAGTCAGCCCTAGGCTTCCATTTCTCACAGATTCGGTCTGTCAGACCTTTCACTCTGTTATCCAGTTCTGTGTTACTATGTGGGAGTGGCCTATGTTCTGCGTCATGGGGATTCCAGTTGCCACTGATCATGTGCCAATCTGGACCTACGATTTGTATGACTACTTTTTTTACTTCCTCTCCATTTAAATGGTAACTTAACCTCATGCCCTGTAAGTCTTCTAAGAATTTTCTAAAATTAACTTTTGTATGGGGAATTCCCTCTGTGGCTTTCCGGATGCCTTCTGGTGTCCACGGTCTATATACTAGAAGAGTTGGGTCCTGTCCTGCCTGTGGATTTGGTACTTCTATGAGTGGACATATCTCTTCTTCACTCATAGCTTGTGAATTTTTATTTATTTCATATAATTCAATATCCCCTCTTAAGTTGCGCGTTCGAGACCTAGTCTCGACAGGATCTCTGACAAACAGTTTTGATTTCGCAGGGACAGTTGGGTATAGTGGAGGTGGATCTGCTTCTCCACTCGCTTCATATTCTGGTAAGGGGAGCAGAGGGGGTGGAGGGGCTGATGCTATTACAAGTTATTGTCTTCCTTATCTAAAAACATTGCTTTTGAATTTTTATTCTTTTGTTCCCTGCGGTTTGCTTCCTTAAGCCACCTGTGTGCCTGAGGAACTCACAATTGACGTTGCTTTTTTACCTGACCCTTTGCGTCTGTTTTAAGTTGTTTGACAAGTTTGATAAGGGAAGGTTTATCTAATTTGCCATCAAATTTGTATTTCTTAACCCATTTTGTATAGTACCTAATGTTATCAGCATGCTGTAATTGCATATATTTCGCGTCTTCGGTTAATGGCGGATCTCGGGATCTTTTTGTGCACTTATTTCCCATGTTGTCTTAACTTAGAAATTGTTACGTAACCCTTCTTATCACGTGGTACCACGATTTTCTCTTTTTCACAGTTTATCTAGAATAACTGCCTACCTATCCTGTTTCCCTGATCTATGACAAGACAGCAATCTTTTTTGTCCCTGATTTTATATAAAATCTCCCTGACAAAAACAAATACTGTAACAAGTCCCTGATCTGAAACAAAGAAAAGGTAAATTCCTCCTTACCTGAGCCTCCGTGATTGATCGTCTCACTGGAACTATTGACTCATCCTCCAATCGCAGATCAGAAACAGTGGCTGGCCTCTTTTGAATGACAATTCAGTCGGAGGTCTTTCAGAGCAGAAGAACCGATGTGGCCTCTTCCCCGTATGGTTTCATGCCACTGGGCCCATCTGACCTGAGCTAGAGCGAGAGTTTTCCGGTTTGAAGGACCAATCTGTCAAAGGAAAAATAAACTTCAAAAATAATCAATACATGGCAGGTTCAGGTTAAGGCACTTTAATCTTGCAGCAAGGAGACAAAAACGTGCTAATACAGAGTTTGTCTAACTAAAATCAGGAAGTAAGTTTATCTTTATACACTTTCTAACAAGACATTGCCTACCAAGCTGGCGTAACAGATCACAAGTTTTAACATCATCATTACATAGCAGCTGTTTGTCCATGATTTTCTGCTTGCACTATCAATTTTATGAAAAACTTCCTAAGAAAAACAACGTGGCCTTGGTGACCACCGGTTAGATACAGCTTCCCACTATGTTATGTTACCATTCAAGGTACTATAGCTAATTCGAGCACAAAGCAAGTACAGATTCTTCAAGCAGTCTTTTGTTTCACGTATCTCTTCTTTTCCGCAGCTGTGCATGTTCTCATAACACGAACAGAGCTGATTGTTCATATTCAATCATATTATAGAAAACAGTATTGTTCTATTCATACACTATTCATATATTTTCCTGACCTAGCAGATAATCACCTGCTTCTCAGTACATTTCCAAAAGGTATAAACATGAATTTTGCTGTGCTAGCAAATACTAGGTCAGGGTGCATCTTGCAGTTTCAGAAAGCATACTGTGGTTTGAAAAATCATCTTATAATTTCATACAGAATTAAGCTGTACATAAAATAGAATGAAAATGTGTTAACCCTTTTAGCTTCTAATAAGCATTAGACATATATAAAAATGAATATTTTTCTGCCATAAACTATTTAGCAACATTTAACATATTTATTTATTATTTAGCTCTATTTGATAACCAGTTAGGTTGAATGGTTCTAAGAAACCTGTTCAGCCATGACTTGGGCTCAGGTAGGCAAACAAGAAAACAGGATGAAGAAGAAGAGCGAAATATGGCAAAAATAAATGCAGTATGAACATATACATGCATACATACAGTAGGTAATAATTAAGCAATAACCCACGCCTGGGTGTGGGTAATGATGGATTTACCCACAGTTGGCATGGTTTGGTCAAGAGGGCGAAGCCCGAGGGCTAAAAAAGACAACCGTGGGTAAATCCAGCATTACCCACACCCAGAAGTGAGTTATTGCTATTATACAATGACATTATTTAAGAAAAAAAGTACTTAGTTTTCTTAAATAATGGCATTGTATAATGTCTTCTTGCTGCCCTTTCACAGCTGTCTGGTATTCTGCGGCAGTTCTGATGTACTGTGCATGCATATGCTTACGCAGTACATCAGAGCTGTGGGTGGAAGCAATGGTGAAGCAAGATCTCCATTGCTTTTTGGAAAGTATCTCGCTATGTTTAAGGAGTTTAACATAGTGAGACAGCTTTAAAAAAAGCAACGGAGAAAGTTCCGTTGATTTTTTTAAAGCTGTCTCGCTATGTTAAACTCCTTTAACATAGCGAGACACTTTCTAAAAAGCAACAGAGATCTTGCTTTCTCCATTGCTGTAAGAAAGAAAACGACTTATACTAATGGAAAAACTCCGGGCAACTGGACCTTTTCCCATTAGTATAAGTCTGATTTACAACGTGCATGCTGACCAATCAGCGTGCATGTTTTGGAATATTAATAGGGGGGGTCGTTGTATAATTTGTATTATATAATAGTAAGTTAGGACAAGGAAAGATATGCTATACAATGGCAGTTTTGGAAAACTGTACAGATGAGCACAAAAGTGTTATTGAAGAGATAAGCTAACTGCAGGAGGAAGGTCAGACTTGCTAACCTTTATCTATAAAGCATTTATATACAGAGTTATCATGCAGTTGCTCTGGAAGAGCTTTTTCAAAATTTTCAGGTGTGTCTTTGCCTCTTAATACAGAGGGCAAATTGTTCCACAGGGCAGATTCAAGTCTTGAAAAGGCCCTTTCACCTATAATTGTTTTAAAAGAAGGTCTGTATAAGGAGATGTGGTCAGTTTGGTTTATAGGAAGTTATTAGGTCATAGATCCTTTACAAGCCTAGCCATGTTAATCCCAAGTACCTAATTTGTTCTTTTTTGGGTAGGTCGCAGAATGAATTTATAAACAGAGTGGACATGGGGGCCACCCTAGGGGTGAATTTGTGGTCTCCCATCCAATTATCTAGGTTGCATTTTAATAGGATCAGTGAGGACCTCTATTTTACATGAATAGTGAGTCTATTCCAGAGAAGTGGCGGTCTTTGGGAAACATATCTGTCTCTCCGGCATGATCTGCTAATGTCACAAGCTAGGCTGAGATCCCCTTGAACAAGTGACTCTTGAGCCATTTGACTTGCAGATGTGCAGCATTTCTGTTAGAGCGTTATTAGAGATGGCCCTACAGGCCAGGCACAAGTCACCTCTCTGCAGCCTACAAGATACAGAATAAAGTGACAGGGATTTCAGCCTGCCCATGTAGGTCATGGTTTGGAGTCCATGTATTTTCTTATTGAGAAATGTCTGAGGTCTCTCCTGCTGCTGCAGGTGTCTGGTGAGGTACATGCAAATGGATGCATTATACTCTATTAGTGGTCTAATGAGAGTCAAGTACAGTGAAGTTATAACATCCTGTGGGGAACAGCAATCACAATTCCAATAGCAATATCACAGCTTCAAAAAATGAGCCAAACTTTAAAGCTCAAATCCTTTAGTCACAGTGAAGCTCTTTCATCCCTTAAATTACAGAGGCTTCCTCTATGAAGCTGTAATATTGCTATAGGAATTGTGACTGCTGATCCACACAGAATTTTGTGTTTTTTAGTTCATTATATATCCCTGGTTCCAGTTTGTGTTTCTAGAAGTTATAACATCCCTTGACCTGGATGCTATGGCCTTGCTTATGAGGTGCACTAGTTAGAAGGCTTTCCTTACCACTGTGGAAATTTGGTGGTCAAAGTTCAGATTGCTATGAACATGTGTTACCAAGTCTCACACCACTGGGTTGGAACTCAGGGGGGAGGGTGCTGACAATATTGTAATTTAAAGGGATTTCCATTTTGCCAAAGGGAATAATAATGCATTTTTTTGCATTTAGTTTTAGACCATGGCTTTGGCACCAATCATTTATTTGTGTTAGCCCTTCTTGTAAAATGTTGACATCATTGGGGTGCTCAGTGATTCCTCCCACTTTGCAATCATCAGCGAATTTGGTGAGTAAAAGGCCATCTACTTTTGCCCGGACTTCTGAGAAATAGATGCCAAACAGTAAGGGGCTCTACACAGACCTCTTGATACTCCATAGGTGTTGGGTCTACTGGTGGAGGTGAAGTCACCAATTTTGACAGAGTGTGTTCCATCTTTGAGCCAATTGGCTACCCATCTAGTAAAGTAAGGGTTAATCCCTATCTGTGAGAGTTTCTCAATGATGCCAGAGTGGGGAATTGTATCAAAAGCCTTGGCAAGGTTGTGTGCACTGTCTTACCTTTGTTTATGGCTTTGGTGACATTCTCAAAGAAGTCTAATAAGCATGAGCTATCTTAACAAAGCCAAACTGGGTTGTGTCCAGCATTTGGAGGTTGCCTTTGTCCTTTTTGATAAGGTCCATGATAATTCTGTCCATGGTCTTGCAGATGAGGCTGCGAGGAAAATCTTTGGCAGACCACCACAGCACCATGATCCAACTGTTAAAAATCACAAATGAATTAAGTAAAACTGTAAAATACAGGAATAAAACTTGGTCCGATAAGCACTTTTGGCTAGTATAGCCTTCTTCAGATCATGTGTGAGTCCTGCTACAGATTCTATTTAAAACCCAGATGCCCAATCATAAATATAGGGTGGACCACATATGCACTGAATCTGTCAGCTAGCAGGTTGACTATATCTTCCGGCGTAGTATGAATGATCCCATCTACAACCAGTTCAGCACATAGCTGATCATTCCCTTTTAGACTTTGGATGTAGTTAAAGGAATGCCTTATGACTATCCTTGGCTAGGGATGTGATTTTAGTATTGTAATTTGCTTTAGATGACTTTACAAGATTTCTGATTTTACTGTTTAGGCTTAGGAGGGAACTCTTCCTCTGCAGAGTGATATCCCTCTTGCTTTTGGACAACAGTTTCTTCCTCTTGTTATATAATCTGTTTATACTTGATATCTACCACAATGGCTTGTTTTTACAGGAAGACCTGGTTTTGATCCGGTCAGGTGCAGCAGAGCTTATGCAGTTGCTTAAGTGTTTGTACAGGGCAAATTGCAAATTTCTTAGAGAGTAGGTTGGTTCTCTGAAGGAAACAAGTCTCTTCACTGGGGGCTTATATCATTCATTTAATATTAAATATCAGAGGGTTAAGTAAATATGTGGATCTTTCAGTGACAGGCAGCCACCTTAGCTTCTGTAGAAGAAGATGGTGGTGAGTGTTGGAGTCAGAAAAAAGGGCAAATCTGCAGATTTTGTTTTCAGGAATTTGTAGTTTTTTTGTGTTGCAGGAAAAATGGAAGGTTAGGAAAAGTAGATCATAATCCAGTTTGATGAGCAGGATATTTTTAGCCAGGAATAACCTAGCAACATGACTTAGATTATTAGAATTTCTTTAGTATAGTTTCAGTTGGGAAAGGACTTTATTCACAATATTATCTATGTGGGTGGAGAAGTTAATGATTAGAGTCCAGGGTAAGACCTATATATTTGTATTCAGTAACAATGGGTATAATGTTATTATGGTTACCTGATGTAGAAATTGTGGGTAACTGAGGGTATTAGTGAGGGGATGCAAAGAACATAGCATTCTTTTTTATGGTTTATAAAGTTAGTTGGTTGCAACAAGCAAAACAGGATAAGTCTTGAGTGCCATGAACATAATCTGGTGTAAGAAGTAAAGGTATGAAGTCCAAAATTTGCTAAAAAAAAATCAGTAGATTCTCAGAAAATGTAAAATGGTCCACACTTGTGAGGTTAAGGGCTAGGGTTGGGAGGGTGGCCTAATGGTTAAGGTGTTTGCCTTACAAACACAAGGTGCAGGGTTTGAGTCTCACAAGGGATAATTGACTAGGTTTACAATCGCTCGCAAGAACAGTTAGCTTAGTCCTAACCTATGAACCTATGTTAAGTGCTTTCCTCAATTAATAGATTTCATCACATCAATTATTGAAACACATTAACAGTCTCTTAAGTATTTCAGCAAGGTTGTGTGGGAGAATTGGTTAGATTCAATGAATGAGATTTTATGGAGGTAGTCAGATTTGTCCCTGAGGTTAGCTTAGCAATTGGATGATATTAAAACCAGTCTGGCATACCCTCTTAGTTGTATCCTTTTGTAGGATGAGTTCTTCTACAGTGGTTGACCCTTACCTCTTTCTTTTGCAAAGGTAATTCAGTTTCATTTATTGCACAATCATGAAAATTTGAAGTATATTTATTCCATCTGTTATGTGAGGTTAAAAGAGTAATACAAAGATTGTTAAATATCATTTAGAAACTGAAACATAGCAGAATAACAGAGGAGCCCTCTTTTATGGGGCCAGTGTCTCATAAGTCTCTGGAAGATGAAATCATGTGGGAAGTTACCAGATCATTTTTTGTGTGGCGACCTCCAGTGTTAGATCCAATTTCCTTAACTCATCCCCAGAGTCCTGGTTACTTAAAATAGTAACCATTCAGTGCTAGTGCTAATGACCAACATATATAGGGTCTAATGGTGAAACTTGGTCCGCATCTCAAAAAAGTTAGAAAATGGATAGTAGTAGTGCTGAGATACTCTTTACTGTCTGCTTATATAGGGCTTGTGACTCAGAATTTCTTGCTACTGTGTTAGAATTTGGATATTAATCAAAAATAAAAAACAGTGAGTGATCTTAAGTCATGTCTCAGATTTTTTTGAGTGGTGGGCACAGAGTGACTGTGAGTGAAATCTAAGCCACTTCAGAACAACAAGAGATAAAACATAAATGTTTTCAAACATTCAGAATAAATAAGGCAACTTCTGAGATGGCTTTGTAGAGGAGCACTTTAACTTACAGTGTACAAGCTTCATCAGGCCCAGAGGCCAGAAATGTAACTAGGGTGGGATGAAGGGAGAACTGGCCAAGGTGCAAAAGTGTTAGGGGGCATGGTTGGCTGATATTGATCGCTCTTTAATGCATACTGCCTTCTAAAAGCCAATATTGCATTTGTGGTCAAATCTGAGCACTGTAGCACTATCTATGTGGTCCCTGTGTGGTCTAAACTATAGCAACTCCTTACATTGTAGCAAGCAGTTTGCTACAGTTTAAAACAAATATATTTTTTTACCAAAACCTGCTGTAGCACTCCATGCAGAGTATAAACTGTAGAAACTGTTTGCTACATTGTAGCAAACAAATTTCTACAGTTTAAAAGTGAGAAAACATTTTTTAACTTAAACCTGTGCTCTGTACTGCTCCATGCAGAGTGTAAACTATAGCAAATGCTATAATTTAAAAGAAAAAAAAGACTATTTTTTATTAACAAAAAAATCGAACAAGGAGGAGGGTTGGGGAAAGGGGATAGAAATGAGACCTGGTGGTCCTTGGAGGGAGGGGGATGGGGGCTTTCTCTGGCCAGAAGTCTGGACTGGAGCTTTTTTCTTTTTTTTTTTTCTTTTTTGCTTTTTAGTTGAAGAGTTGAGGAAGTGGTGCACAACAATGAGGGAACTCCACAGGGTACTAGTTGAACCAGCTACAGCATACAGGAGCCAAAATCCTAAGAAAAACAAGAATGAAGTGGAGAATAACAGATATTTGAATTTCAGACTTCATATCCTTCAGAATATTTGTGCTAATGCAAAACTTGTTATTATACCAATTTTCTATATAATAAGTCTATAAGTTGAGAACAGCAAAAAAATATTTAATTGATATTTAAGATCTCACCAGAATTTTTGATTGTCTCCTTGCTCCCCCATGAATTTTACCTTTCTGCTGAGCACCTCGCTGACCCTATAAATGCAGCAGAGGAGTAAACAAGGGTGATTTGGAAAATGACTGGGTAGTATTACTATGTAGTGCATGGAATTTGAGCAGTAAGATGGGGAAATTTTATTAAACAAAAGATATTTTATAGTCAACATAAAATCAAGCAAACGGGTATAAAAATGCCATAAAATAGAAATTATTAAACAGAGAAACAAAACAAATTCCACAACCCATTCCCAAACTTATATAATGAATGCCTCAGCCCTATACAGTTTTCCATTCATCAAGAGGTACCTTTCTCACTAACATCAAAATCTCTAGCTCATTAGATAATATCAAAATGTTATGAAACAAGTTCTAAATAGCAAAAAAAATGAATTTAAAGTATTTATTTATTTATTTTATACATCTGCTTTCTATATGTACCAACATAAAGTCTCAATTGTCCAGATACCATAATTAATGCCCTTTTATATCCACATCAGCAATTCATTTTTTTTTCATCTGTCATCAATAAGGCTCCAAAATCATTTAATAAAGGAACAGTTAAAACAATGAGCAATAGTTTCTTCCTGATGCAATTATTTATTTGTTTATTAATTCTATCTTATTTTACAATTGTTTACTGGGACAGTTCAATTGAGCAGAGATCCTTTTCAGCAGATGCTCAGGGAGAAAACCTTCATATCTTGGTCAAATGCATACAGTATAAGAAAACATTTACAATAATTAAATGTATTGATTATACAAGCTCAAAGTAATATATTGGGAGGATAAAATATGAGAAAAGGAATGAAAAATAATATATAAAGAAATGGATTAGAGTAAATCTAAGAGGAGAAACAGAGTAGGGAAAATCTAATAGGAGAAGATGGAAGTGTAGGGCAGTCCTGTAAATGTGTGTAATATATAAATATTAAAGAAGGTTTGTCAAGTGTAAGTGATCAAGGAAGTGAGATAGGGTGAGTAGAGTGTGCCAATGTGTTTGTGAAGGGCAGAACTGCAAAGTGAGAAGTGTAAAGAAAGGAAAAAATGTTCAATGTAGATAATATTTAATCTTCCTTGGAATCCATCCTATTTCAAGATGGATGCTGACAGTCTGGCCCTGACTTTAATTTAATTTTCCTGCCAACATGAATAGTGCCAGCATAGAAAGTTCCACTGTGGAAGATCAGAACTCATGCCTAATAAGGAAAATGACATATAAGTCAGAACTCATGCCTAATAAGGAAAATGACATATAAGTCAGAACTCATGCCTAATAAGGAAAATGACATATAAGTCAGAACTCATGCCTAATAAGGAAAATGACATAGAAGGGTCTGCAGATTCATAGTAACCAAAAGAATACAAAGGTGTTTAGTTTTAATTGGTCAGTGGCTATAGTGTAATAGATACAAAATATTCTGCCTAGAAGCAATCATAATAGTATAAAAGAATGAAGTTTCTTGTGTTAGCAGAGACAATACCTTGATTGCTTAGTTTCCTACTAATGTGTGTTCTGTGCTATTCTGTGGAACTGTGTTGCATTAAGTTATTTTTCACCTTAACATGTAACATTCATGCCTGTTATGGCATCTCCAAGTAACTCTTCATATTTAAGAACAGCCTTTGATGTAAATCTTTCATGAGAAAAAAATCCAAGCCACATCACACACAAAAACTAGAAAGCTCAGTTTATTTATTATTTTATTCATGCTTATTCCTAACTTCCCCAGATTTTCCTTCCATGATACCACATAAAAACTCCAGCATCACTCTTTCATAAAGTCTTTTTCCTAATAGCTTTCCCACTTCCCCCACTTTCACTTTTCATATCTCAACCTTCATCAACATCCACACTGTGTTTCAAACACTCCAATCTTCTGCTCAGTCTGTCTTATTCTATTAGTCCATTTAGTCATACCCGACCTTGTAACACCTCTGACAGCTTGCTTGATTTGCTAGGAAAAACAGAAAAAGCTAAATGTTATTGGGTCCACAATACCCAACCCATCTAAGGTCACTGAATTATATATTACACTTTACTTGGTTTAATTTTGAACATAATATTGCCATAAAAATCCTGAAGAAACCTTACTTGCAAATGTGATCGGTATAACAAAATACTTGTCACAGATAAAATAAAAGCAGGAACTAAAAAGATTTTACAAAACAAAATCTTTATTCTCCTATTTGATACCTACCCTACCGCCAAACCATGTTGCCAGGCAACTCTATCTTAATTTCCAATTTATATTGTTGAAAGCTTCTAGAATTAACAAAAAAATCAGTATATAATCTTTTAACAATTTAACTCAATCCGTTTTACTACACATTCCTTAACCCAAACTATCCACCAGCCCCTCATACTTCTCTGTATGCGTCATAACATCTCGGTTTCTTTCCAATTTACTACACACTGTCAGCAGTCTCACTACATCCTCTACACATTTAACAAGCACAGACAAATCATCCAAATAAGCCACAGTTTTGATAATTTCACTCCTAACTCACACATGGCTCTCACATTGTCTATTAAAGCCCTAAAATTGCCCACATATGCTACATGCAAAATGGGCTCACAGGACAGCTCAGGTAAAAGCCACTCTTTGCATTTGACGTAGTCTTTGTGAAATACTCACTCTATCAGCACCTATTACAATTACATACTTATCCCCTAATGTTTTCATTATCTGCATCTCTTTTGCATTTTCAAATATTTAAAAGGACAAAAATACCATATAATCAACCATACGTCATGCATTAACTGACAGTTTTTTCCCTATGATTGCCCGGCATCCTACGAATCTTTTCATTTCCTTCACGTTTCCTTTATCACATCTCCTTTTCCTTTGCATTTATACCTTTTTTTATTATCTTATACATATGTCATAATTATTATGCTTGTTTTTACTCATCTGTTGACATATTCTCTGCAGTTATACTGTAACAATTTGATAAAAATCCCTCCATCATTCATGCATGCAGTTATAGTCAGTTTCTAGTCATATCAATTCCCAGTTTTCCTTTAATAAGCAAAACTAGATACAGGCTCTTGAAAAAATTTCATTCTATAAAACAGAGATAATGAATTTCTATATTACCTCCCCAAATCTTTCACCCACTTCATGTCGACACATATTTATTTGCAAAATTTGTACAATCTATTTATTTACTAATATACATACCTCCTGTCGATAGACATGTATGATCAATGCATTAACTATTTCTCTCACTAAAAGAGTGATATGTTTAGGGTCTGTAATAAATTTCAGCCCAATACCCATGATATTTTTCCAAGTACACCACGGTGGTGCAGCGGTAGCATTGTTGCCTCACAGCAAGAGGTTCTCCCATTCAATTCTCGGCTGGAGTGCCTTCTGTTTGGAGTCTGCATGTCCTCCCCGTGGTTTGGTGGGTGTTCGAAAGACATGCATAAATGAGTGTGCCTTCGCTGAAGGTTGAACATCAAGCTGGCACCTTGGCGTTCGTGAAAATCTACTGCCAATCATTAGCAGACCTGAATTTCACTGTGGCAACCCCTAACCGGGAAAAGCCGAAAGACAACAACAACTTCATATAATGAAAATGCTTTACATTTTACCCCACCTAAAGCAATTTATTTTCCTACATCACACAATATTTTCTGAACAAGCCTACAAGGTTTAACAACTTTAAGCATGCCTGAATAATTTTGCTTAGAATGAGCCAAATTACTTCATGACTGACATCAGCAACGGATATTATCTTTTCACAAAAATACCAATTCTTCAATATCACCTCTTTAGCTCTTTTAGTATCCTAAAACACCTACTTTCTTCACTAGCTCTATAATTTTATACTTTCCCAAACCATTTTCTAAAAGATACTTACACTGAACACTTAAAGATTTCATAGAGGAATTATTGATGGATTCCTATTTACTTCCACAACTTGTTTCCTGCATGCTCTAGCTACCCTTATTATTTCAGTGTTTACTACTGAAACTGAATCTGTGTGAGACCTGGAATAACAAGACCTTTTCTGCTGCCCTTGCAGTAATCACCACTAGTAGCCAATGCATTGCATTAGCACTGGCAATCCCCCATACAGTTCCCAACACTCGTGCACACATCCAAATACACATGGGCACAGTCCCATATCTCTCAACTGACATTGCGGGGACCAGACTTTGCCTCTTACACTACCCTGTCCCTTCTCGCAAAATCTTATAGTCAGAAAAATAATGCCAGGCATTAGAGTTTCATACGTCTTAATTCTCCTTTGCAGTGTCTTGCTGCAAAACCCCATTGATTTCCTCCCATTTCACTGTTACACTATTCATAACATTAGGGATCCCCTGCCTAGGCAGCCCAACATCTGGTCATTACACCAAAGCCTTAGGTTGCTTTAAAGTAGGCCATATGTCACACATATGCTCCTTCTATAGCATAGGCCAAAAAGGTGACATCCAGATGTGCCATCCTCAGAATTTCATTGCTGCCACTCTGAATGCCATCTCTTGATCATCAGTCTGAATGCCTGCATTCCGTTGCTGGTTTCACCGAGCTATTGCAGATGTGTCCTGTTGGGGCGTTCCTTTTTAACTTGTATTTGTTGCTTGTGGGGTTTCATGTCATTAAAGAAGGTTAAATGCCAGTGTGAGAGACAGATTCCCCATAAAGACCACCATGAACAGTGTCTGTTTTGCCTTGGTGCCTTGCACAGCCATATATTCTATTCTGTCTCTCAGACTTTTTTTCCTAAAACTTTGTGTAGTAGACTTTCTTCTTTGGAACTCTATCTTGAGAATCAGTAACTTAAACTTCTTGTGAAAGATATGATGGAGGGAACTTCCCACCCTGAGGGACAGCCATCAGAGAATTAGGAGGCCAAGAAGACTAGGCCAGAATCTTCCACTCTTCAGCCCCCACTGGATATTTCTCCTAAGGTGAGTGAATGCCTGGAGGTTCGTTGGGCTTTGTTGTCAAATTTCTCTGCCACAACTGCATTGTAGGCTTGTGAGGATCTGACTTGAAGCACGTGCAAGGAGGCTTTGCAGACATCCAATTCACACATTCAGTGGGAACCATGGTTGATAATTTCCAAGGGGCCTAAGGGTGTTCCTCAGATTTTAGTCTGAGAGGAAGCCCCTTCTACTATTATTGAATGCCGTGCCGGGTCAGATCCTTCCAAGTTTTATAAGGCAGATGTCCCATTAAAGAAAAAATAAAAAAAAAATAAACATTTTTTTCCTGCCCCTAAGGATCACCAGAGTGAGTGGCAGGCCTTCACTCAAGGTTTGTTTAGTGCTCTGATGGCATTGAAACCTCCTAAGGGTGTTTTTGTTCCAGCTCCCCCTTGGTCCTCTTCTCCCCTTACAAGACCCAGGGAACAGGATTCCTCTGAAGAGGAGATGGATTCTGATGAGGAATCCCTTGCTTACTCTTCTCAGATTCCTTCTTCTTTGGACTATGGATCAGAGGAAGAGGAATCTACCAGTCCTGATACTTCCTTTGAAGAGACTTCTTTTGGGGACACGATCTCCAGGATGATGGAGTTGTTTAAATGGGATTGTGATGAGGTCTCTGAGATCCATGATAGGTAATATGGGTTTCTGCAGATGAAATCTCCTAAACCTTCTGTTCTTCCTCCTGTTTTGGCTGTTTTGTTGGATGCATTTTCCAATCCCTCTAAAGCTCCAGGTTTTCAACGCCCTGCTCCCAAGAAACCTGATAGGTTTTATAGCGTGTCTGAGGACTGTAAATTTTTGTACAAATGTCTTGCTGCTAACTCCTCAGTGGTGTGTATAGCCTCTGACAAACCCTTCCACTTGCTTCCTTTGTGCAAATTGCTGCCCTCTGATAAAGATAACAGAATCATGGAAAGGCTAGGTAAGAAGGTTTACACCTTAGCTACCTTGGCTTTTAAGGTTAATTACCAAACCCATATGTCCAGGTATGTGTAGGCTCTCCTACCCCAGGCTTGTCAGGTCATCTCTGATTTTCTAGACTCTGAGGGTAAAACTTCTACTCTTACCTGTCAGAGACTTCCTCCCAAGTGGCTCATCATTCCATCAAGTGTATTCATGATGTAGCAGATGCTTCTTCTATGGCTGCTGCTTTTGGGTCAATGATGAGGAGGTATTCTTGACTTCAGCTTAAGCCTTTGCCTGATGATATCAAGGCTATGTTGATGGATACCCCTCTTCATAATAAACACTTGTTTGATGAAGCTGCTGCTGCTGCTGATTTAAGTCCCTTCAGGATAAGAGAAAGGCTTTACTGGAACTCAAACATGTGTTTGTTTCTCCTGTTCCTAAATTTCAGGGAAACTATCCCAATAAGCCAGCCTTTGTTTGCAGGCAGTCTCACCCTCCTCCTAAGGGCAAAAAGGGTGGCAAACAGCCTCCTCCTGCTAAGGCTACTCAGACATCAGGGCCTCAGAAGTCTTCCTTTCCACACAAACCAGGTGCTGTCTGACTATCCTATTCTTCCCAGCCACTTTCCTGTTTCTCTTCACCCTTCTTTCTCTCTTCCTGTTTGGCTACAGATTACTCAGGATTCCTGGGTTCTGTCCATTATTTTCCAGGGGTATTTCATGGTGTGGAAATCCCTTCCCACTTTAATGTGTATTCCTCAGCCCCCTCGCAAAAAATTCTCCTTTTTCCTAGAGGTGCTTTGTTACCTTCTGACTCAGGGTACTATTCAAGAGGTGCCTGTGTCCCAAAGGGGGAGGGGTTTTTACTCCAGGATGTTTCTAGTTCCCAGAAAGGAAGGTACGTTGAGAACCATTCTAGACCACTCTCATCTGAACACTTTTCTGAAGGTGCTCACTTTTTGAATGTTGCCCCTTCAGACTTTGTTTCCTCTTTTGTTTCTTCAGGCTTATATGGTGTTTCTGGATCTCAGGGATGCTTACCTCCATATTCCGATCCATCCCTTTTTCAGGACGTTTTTGTGTTTCTCTGTTGCTTCTTGGTATTTTCTGTTCTCTGCTTTGTCCTTTGACCTTTCTATTGCCCCAAGGATAGTAATCAAATGCCTCACACCTGTGATGGCTTTTTGCAGGCTTCAGGGGATCCGAGTATTTCTCTATTTGGACAACCTGCTGTTTCAGGTATCCTTTCCAAAGATCTTGTTGCAAATTCTTCATTTTTCCATCTCTGTTCTTCAGAGCCTGGGGTTTACAATAAACTTCAAAAAGTCTTCTCTGACTCCTTCTCAGGATCGTGTTTTTCTGGGTTGCAGGATTCAGATGGTGCCTTTTCTGCCATCTCTGCCTCCTTCCAAGGCTTCGACACTTCCTTCCTTCTTTCAAACTCTTCTTCCTCTTGCTTTCATTACAGCCAGGGAGTTTCTGAGAGCTCTGAGTTTCATGGCATCTGTGATGATATGAGATATTGCCAGCTCTCCAGGAGAAGTAGGGCAGTGGATGCGTAACATATGCCATGATAGCTAACTGGAGTTTTGTAAAAATTTATATGTCATTTGTATATCAAACTGATTTGTACAGGTGCTTGTGTTGAAAATGTCTTTGTAAAACTGTTTGTGTTAAAAAAATGTACCAACAGGGGTCCCGACCAGTGTCCCACATCATCTGGCAGCTAGCAGCTGACTTAGAACTGGTGCAGATCAGGGAAATCTGATGGCTTAATTAAAACAAAGCATCAGGAAGGCCTGAGATGGCTGTTAAAGTGATGTGATTTCTGCCCAGTGCTCTGAATGTCAAAGTGAAGCAATTCAATGAAGTGCAGGTAAACATCAGGAGTAACTATGACTCTGTTAAGATAGCCAAATGCCTCGTCATCTAATTAGTGATGCGCATGAATGGATGAATGAGATTCCCACTGTCCGTACCTACTATCTAGTGAAACCACCAAGGGAACTAGCTTGGCAGAACCATTGGGAAAGAAGACCCTGTTGAGCTTGACTATAGTCTGGTACTGTGAAGAGACATGAGAAGTGTAGAATAAGTGGGAGGCATCGACTGCCGGTGAAATACCACTATTCTTATCATTTTTTCACTTATCCTGTGAGGCCGCATGGGTGAGCCCCACTGGGGCTCTTGCTTTTGGCTCCAAGCACCCGGGTATCTGGGCATGACCCCTCCGAGGACAGTGTCAGGTAGAGAGTTTGACTGGGACAGTACACCTGTCAAAGAGTAACGCAGGTGTTCTAAGGTGTGCTCAGGGAGGACAGAAACCTCCCATGGAGCACAAGGGTAAAAGCTCGCTTGATCTTGAATTTCAGTATAAATACAGACCATGAAAGCAGGGCCTCATGATCCTTCTGGCTTTTTGGGCTTTAAGCAGGAGGTGTCAGAAAAGTTACCACAGGGATAACTGGTTTGTGGCCACCAAGCATTCAAAGAAACATCGCTTTTTGATCCTTCGATGTTGGCTCTTCCTGTCATTGTGAAGCAGAATTCACCAAAAGTGGCATTGTTCACCTACTAATAGGGAACGTGAGCTGGGGTAGACCTTCATGAGACAGGTTAGCTTTTACCCTACTGATGATGTGTTTTTGTGATAGTAATCCTGCTCAGTATGAGAGGAACTGCAGGTTCAGACATTTGGTATACTCACACAAGGCAAGAGATCTCTCATCCATCTCCACCTGTCCACTCTTCAACTGACACTGTGAGTGATAGGATTTTGATTCCACATAGATACCTTTTTTTCTGAGGATGTGCTTAGGGTCCTTTAGGAGGCCAGGAAGCCAAATACTAGGAAATCCTACTTATCCAAATGGAAGAGGTTTTCTGTTTGGTGTCTTTCTTCTAACCTGGATCCACTTTCTGTAGATGTTCATTTGGTTCTCGCTTATCTGTGCGAATTGCTCATTGGTGGGTTGGCTTATTCTTCTGTTGAGGCCCACTTATCAGCTATCTCAGCTTGTCTGCCTTTATCTCCTCCTTAAGCTTCTAGGTTTGAAGCTAAACAATTCCTTAAAGCCATCCTTCATATTAGGCCTCCCAAGAAGCCTGTTCCTTCTCCCTGGGATCTTAATTTTGTCATGGAGAATTTGACTCTGGTTCCTTTTAAGCCTGCAGCTTCAGCTTCCTTGCAACATTGCTCTTGGAAGACTGCTCTTTTGTTAGCCCTTACTTCTACTAGATGTGTGTCTGAGCTTCAAGCCCTTATGGCTTATCCTCCTTTCTTGGTGTTTCATAAGGACAGGGTGTCCCATCATACTAATCCTTTTATGCCCAAGTGAATGAGTTGTCCCTTAATCATTCTATTCATTTGCCCACTTTTTCCCTTCTCCACAATCTTCTAGTAAGAAGGTGCTGCACATGTTGGATGTGCATAGACAACTCAGGTTTTATTTGGTTAAGACTAAGACTATTAGGAAGTCTGATCAGCTCTGTTTCCTTTCATCCCAGGTCCTTGGGATTAGCTGTATCCAAGCAGACTATTTCTTCTTGTATTTCAAAGCCTATTTATTTTTGTTATTCTTTTCATGGTAAGTACCTTGCGTATTCTGTTAAGGCTCATTCTACTAGAACTGTGGCTTCTACTGGTGCTTTTTTCTTCTGGTGCCTCAAGAATAGAGTTTTTTAACTCTATTCCTGAGGCAGCTACCTGGTCTTCTGTGCATACTTTTACCAAGCACTACAAGTAGGATGGAATTTCCAGAGCTAGAGCTGGTTTTGCTAGGGCCATCCTTCATGGCTTTCTAGAGAGCTCTGCTGGTTATTCCTCCTCCCGAGTTTCTTCCTGAGCTTTGGCACTCTCCCTAATGTTATGAATACTGCAACAGTGAAATGGAAGGACATAGTACAGTTGTGTAAAATCTTACCTTAATGGTAGATGTCCTTCTCTTCACTGTTGCAGCATTCACTCCCTCCCTCCTCCCCCTTGTCCATTTCTCTTCTGGATGTACTGGCTACCTCTTGGTTTTCCTTCAATGGCATTCCTACTGGGACTTTCACTTCTGAGGACAGTACATCCGGATGTCACCTTTATGCACTATGCTAAGCAAGGAGCATATGGCATACCTTAAAGCAAACAAAGGCTTTGGTATAATGGCCAGATGTTGGGATAGCCTAGGCAGGAGATCCATAATGTTATGAATACTGCAACAGTAAAGAGAAGAACATCTACCATTATGGTAAGATGTTAAACATCTGTACTTTCTATTAAGTTTTAAAGTAATTTTTATAATATTTAAAGTGTTCCTTGGTGTCTAGTGTTCCTCCCCCCATATCACATCCACTGCTCATGAATCTAGCTAGGAAGGAGATGAGAGGTATGGAAGCTCTCCCCACACACACAGTATTCATGGTTCAAATACCCCATTGTCTGATCACACTCAGGTGGGTCTTCACCAATATATGCAAACATACACACACACACACACACACACACACACACACACACACACACATGCACCTACCCTTCAATCTCCTAACTACCCCTCCATTTGTGACCATCAAGACAGACACACATTACATACACACACTCACCTGGCACTATTCATATGTCTGCATACATTTGTATGTGCAGTCTCACACAGACAGACATACACATATGTGTGTGGGCGCAGACACAAACACACACACACACACACACACACACACACACACACACACACACACACACACACACACACACACACAAACACACACACACATACACACACACACACACAAATGCACACATCCAAAAACTACTTATCTACTAAACTGCCCAGCACTGACCTCTAATACGATTTCACCCATTGAAAGCAATAGGTCTATGCCAGGTTTTAGCCAAGTTAATTAAAGGAGCAGGCAGTTCTGAACTACATAGGCAGGCAGTTGTATGAATCACTCAGCTGTGTAAATCCTTTACTGCAGGTGTTTCCAGGAGAAAGCATATGACTCATTATCATATGCTTATCCCCCGGAATTCTTTAATAGCATTTGTGGCTGACACAGAGGCAGCCCACCTTGATGTTGCACCTCTTTGGGGTAAGCTCTACAGTGCAGCTGTCTAACAATTAGAAATGCCTACTATCAGAGGCAAAAAAGATGAAGTTATTGTTCATTCAAACTAACATAAGAACACTAGTCCATGCTAGTATCACAGATTTTAATCAACAAATTAAGTGATTTGATTCCAATGTAAGTAAATTTGTCAGAACTGATAGTTACATAATTTTCCTGTGCTTTAAAAACACTTCCTATTCCATAACAGATGACATCTCTATGCATGCATGATTAATCAGTCATTTGAACAGCACCCTTCAAGTTACATTACCACCTTAAATCCATAGAGTAAAAATACTTAAAATACTTGCCTTAATAAATATAAATATGAAATATAAATACACTTACAAAAATAAACATAAAAAATACATTTTTTCTAAGATCAAGTTATGTTCTGAATATAAGACATACATATAACATTACAATTCAAAGCAAATTCATATATAAAGTATATTAAATATATATGAAAGTACTTAAAATGTTTTCTCCCAATGTGTTTAAAATGTTTATTTGCTTACAGTGAGTACAGCAACAGGCGGGAATAACAAGGGAGAAGGAGAGGTCATTCTCAATGAGCCCTTCGTCAAATTTGTGTACATGGGTTTGACATTTTCAGCTTTAGTCACCTTGAGATAACAGAGCTTTATGGTGACTTATTTTTGAAAGAGCTCACCTTTAACCCTGCTGCCAACAGGAATATGTTAGATTTATTCACTGAGTTAAAAAAATGTCTTCACCCCCCCCCCCAACTTTGGTCCCCCCCGATACCTTTGTTTGACAGGCTATGTGAGAATGATATTAGAACAGCAGTTGCTCACAACACAAGACTTAAATACTACAAGTTAAGCAAGGAGGAAAAGAAGTTATTAAATGACTTACAACATGACAAATCCATCAGGGTAATGAAACCCAATAAAGGTGGAAGGGTTGTGTTGATGGATTATTTCAACTACTCAAGCAAAATGCTGGGATAGTTAAATGAAGGCAGTTTTTTCAGCTCGATATCTAAAAATGAAATCAATATAGTCTATGCAAGACTTGACATTTGGTTGGAAGATTTATGTTTGCCAGTATGTTTCCTGTGACCAAAAGTGAATATTTAAAAGTGAAATAACAAGATATTCCCACTAAATCTGGTATCCCCAAAACCCACAAAAATATCTTGGACCCACAACTGCATTAGATAGCTAGTACTGTGGCCACAAAAACTGACCCTATTGTGCAACTGATGGACAGAGAGTGAAAAAAAAAACGTTTATGTGTCTCACCCCAATGTGTTTAAGGGCTCATCATTTTTCAAATGTGATGGCTGGCTGTTAATTTTTAACAGACTCATTTTTGTGACTATTGATGTAGTGGTTTTGATTACAGGTATCCACATGAACTAACTCAGAAAATAATTAATATTTTTGTTGGGTGTATGGGGATGGTAATGAAGAATAACTGTGCAATTTGATGCTAAATATTTTAAGTAAATTAAAGGTGTTGAAATGGGGGCAGCCTCAGCTATCATTTTTTTGCAAATATATTTTTATGGTAATGGGAAAATAAATATGTTTTGCAAAGTATGTATAAACTATATAATAATATCTATGCAGTTTTTAGATGACATTTTTATGATCTGGGTGGATGGACAGCAAAGGATGGTTGGATGTTTAAGTTATATTAACAATACTGAACATTATCTACAATTTACCATACATATTCTATTGACTACTTGAATGTTATCTTGGTTATGAATCACAATAAAATCCAAAAACACAGAACTGAACTCCAGTGATGTGAAACAAATAAAATAATGTATTTAATAAAACACTAAAACATGAGCGTTTTCATCTCTCAAGAAGACTTCATCAGATTATGAATCATACCAACCAGAGGTATGAATCAGATGCATATAGAAAACCTACCTTTTCAAACAGTTACCTTCACTTTACCGGTAATCACCCATTTTGGGAACAGCATAATTTGGTAAAAGGACAGATGGTGATGTTGTCTAGAATAGTCTGCAATGATTTTACATTTCAAAAAGAATTCATTAAACTTACAAATATGTTTGTCAACAGAGGTTACTCCAGTGAATTGTTAACTGTAATTTGTGAAGAGTTGGTCAAACACACGGTGACAAAATTTCAATCCATTCTTAAAGATGCTGGAGTAGCTGACACAGACCCTAAGATTCAAAAACTACTCCAACGCTATGATAATACTATACAACAAAGGGAATAATCTACCAAACAACTTTACAACATGCCAAACAATTAAAATAAACAAAAAACAAAATGAAGAACTACACCTCTTCCCAGTTAGGGCATTATTATTGACAAAAACATGAGCACTTTCATTCCAGGTTACTACAAAACTTCCTCAAAATAGTATGATATAGCTTCCTACCACTTAAATAATCATAAAATGAATACTCATTCGTAAACTAACAAATCAGTTAGTTATAAATTAAAATAAATCACATATAAGGGTGCTGTGATAGCGTTGTCGACTCACAGTAAGACACTGTCTGGTTCAATTCTCAGCTAGAGCGTCTTCTGCATGGAGACATGCATGAATGGGCGTACCTTTGTTGAAGGCTGTGTGTCAGGGCTGGTAACTCAGCATGTAAAAATCAACTACCAATCATTAGCGGACCAGAGTTCTGCTGTGGCGACCCCTAACCGGGAAAAGCCGAAAGACACAATAACAACAACAACAACATATAAGAAGATCACATGAAATTAATTTGCTAGTTAGCTTCCTACTAATTAAACTCATTATAATACACTGAATACATTCATTCAAAAACATAAAACATACATACACATATATATATATATATATATATATATATATATATATATATATATATATAAATTTATTTATTTGCATTTGTTTACCAGAAAGGTTAACTGTGCTGTAATGAGCCCATTTTCAGTGGAGGCCTGGGGAGAAAAGCCCCACATTAACAATGACATACAATATAAAAGTCACAAGTGAGTACATCAGATCTGAGCAACAACTGAATGAACAAAGATGAATTTAGACATTGACAAGTACATAATTACAGTAATATATCAGAGTCTGGTATAAGAGACATGATAGTGTTCACAGTTAAAATGTCACATTTAAATATAGCTAAGCTATCATGTAAGTAGCTTCAGTTGTAATAATATAGTATGAAAAATTAAACATTTATGAAGTCCTAACCTTAAATATAGGACAGTATGTATAACACATAGCACCAGTACTGTTATATAAAAGTTTCAACATAGAGGGCTTTAGAGGATATTTTTATGTTTAATGATATCAGTAGGTAAAAGATTTTGAACTGACAAAGAAGTAGTTAAAGGTGTAAGGAGTGGTGGAATAGTGAGTCCAGTTTAAGAGGTAAATATATACACACACCTATAAATATCAATAGCAGAGTACAAACAAAATTTCAGAGTCTACCCGCTCTAAGTGTCAAACCACTGCTAGTGGATACCTACTTATTTAGACCTGGAGGTTGGCATTTAAAAGGATCTGCCAGTGCAGTACCCTAAATTTCAAATAAGCTTCCCAGTCCCCCCCTCATTATGTTGAACCTTTTCCAGAACAAAACATAAAACTTTGTTAAAGCAGACACAACTCACAGATTGCTTGGCTGATATATTGTTCATGCCCTCTCTCTTAATAGCATGGGAGTGTTGGTAAATCCTAAGTCAAAGTGCTTTTTCAGTCTTGCCAACATAAAATGCTCAGCAGGAAAGGCATGCAGCTACATATATCACCTCTACAATACCACAATTGTTTTGCCATTTGTGGTAATAATTCTAGGGTGGTCACTGTTGTAATATTACTTGTACCATTAATACAATGGCATTGTGAACAATAGCCACATTTGAACATACCCCAAGAGGGATCTCTTTTTCTTTCTCTTCTAGGTCTGTAGCTATTAGACTCAAATTATGACTTCAAATTCCTACCCTTTTTGTAAACAAAACAGGGCTTACTACCTAGCTTATCTCTGAGCCTGAAAGCACCAAAGACTTTACTCCAGTTTCTGTCTAGAATTTCCCTTATTCCTTGTGCTTTATTGTTATACATTAATACCACTGAGGTACTTCAATCGATTGTACTAACCTCCTTAATCAAACTGGCCTCAGGGAGTTTGATAAGTGGATAAAACTAAATATACCTACTGACTGTGACCTCTGATGCTAGTTTCACCAGCATAGTTAAAGGATAATTACTCTCCAAAACATCATTTTGATTGTGCTAATTTCTTTAATAAAACTGATATAGTTTGAGACCAGTCTTGAAAGCCTTATCATTTTTCCTTTAACTAGATTTGACTTTTGCCATTGGGTGTTTTGCATGTTGTAATGTATAAAACGATTCATGGAGGTAGACTTCCTGTAAATTGCAGACTCAAACATCTGATCATTAAAATTTATAAACATCTTGACATCTAAAAAGTTTGTTTCACAATCATGGGTAGTATAAGGAAATTCCAAAAAAGATGTTGTACTGTTAATATAATCCAAATTCATCAAATGAAATCAAGTTTCCTGTTCACAAAATAAGAATGTCATCCAAATATCTTGAATACTTATACAGATATTTGTTGAAGTCAGAGTTACAAACATGGTTGGTTTCCGACCACTATAGAATAATATTGGCAAACATCCGGTGCCATTGCTGCCCCCATTGCAACACCATTAGTTTGTCTGTAATTCTCTCATTCAAAAAAAAAAAACACTAAATTGTTGGTCAATACCAGTTCCATAAGTGATGTAAGCATTTTAGCATAAATAATGGGAAGTTGGTAATGTTCAGATAAGGCTTCCAATAACCGCTGTAGTCCCTTATCATGTGAATTACTAGAACCAAGACCTTAATATTGATTGTAACCAAACAACAAGAGGCATTGAAGACTGTCTTACCCATAGCCCTCAAAAAATGTCAGGAATACTTAGAAAGCAGACTTAAGGAAGGGGAAACACAAAAAGAACTGCTTCTTAAACAAAACAGTTGGTTGGTTAATGAAGTAGATGACTTGGAAAATAGGGAGAGGAGAAATAACATCAAGATTTTTGGATTACCTAAAAACACAGAAGGTGAGGATATTATTTCCTTTTTATCAAGCTGGATCCCTGACATTTTACAAGGACTTTCCTTTGGCATTGAAAGGGCATACAGAGCTCTTGGGAAACCCGCCACTAACTCAAACTCTCCTCCTAGGTCAATAATTATCAAATTTCTTTCATACTTGGACAAGGAACAGATTTTAAGATCTGCTTGGAGGAAGGCACCTCTAAAATATAAACAGAGCCTGATAAGATTTGATAACGACTATTCATCTAGAATAATGGAACAAAGGAAAAAAGTGTGGCTAATGATAAAGTTTCTGAAACAAAATAACATCAAGGCACAACTTGCATATCTAGCTAAGATAAGAATACTGTATGGCAACGAGATGATGATTTTTATTGACTTAGAGGAAGCCTCTTCATTTATTAAAACTAATAATGTGATTACTTTACCAGAAGATATGGACTGGATGTCACCTTCTCTCAAGCGAACAAAAAAAAAAAAAACAAATGTCTGGACAGATGTCAAAAAGAACAAGCAAAAGACTGATACTGTTGCAGTCAAATCTCTTAAAACATCTACTATGATATGAATTGTTTTAACATTACTTTAAAGGACCAATTTTACTGCTTGGAATTTTAAAATAAAGGTAACTAACTACCGGAATCTTTATCTATATTTTTTGAAAATAGATGACACATGAGCATGTTCACATTACCTCAGGTATGTAAAACATGGTACTTTTCTTTCACAGAAGGAGGGTTATATAGCACATAAAATATTTATACTGTAAATCAACATACATAGTGTATGTGTATTTTCTCTCTTTTATTTCTCTCTTCTCTTTTTTTTCTCATTATTTATTTTAACTGCATCTTGCCTCCCTTTCTAAATTCTCTCCTATTTACTATACTAATATAGTCTGTATATATTTAATAACTCACTATCTATACATAGATAAATAATAGTCTAAAATAATCTAGTTTTAAGGTAGACTAATTGGAATAGTGAACTTAATTAATTGTTATTACAATATTTATTAGATTAATGATAGTCACTGTTATGCTTATTGGGATTGGGGACATGTTCGTGATTAACTCTGAAATGTTCCATTCATGTACATATGTCCTTTGAATTATTTCCTTTCAGTATTAACAAATACATTAAAAAAGGAGGGAAAATGTACTGTTGGTTAAGAGAAGTGAAGCTTTCTTCAGATTCTATTTGTGTTGCCATAGCAACAGTAAACAGTTGCTGTAGTTTCTAAGGACACTGAATCTGCAAAGTGCATTTAGCCTCACAGATAACAAATAATAAGAAAATGTAATGTTGTTTAGTTATTAAAATGAAAAACAACCTAAACAAGGTACAATAAATACATAATAGGACTATTTGTATATATTTTATGATTTATCCTCATAGGATTACATATTCCTGGAAACACAACTGAAATGTTCCCAAACTACATGTGCACTAAAATGTAGCTGTTGATTAAAAAGTAGTACTCATTTTAACATGCTGATTCCACAAGCTGTCTGCACTGTAAAAGTTACATTTTATATGTTACTTGAAACTGACAGTCTCTAGAGCACATGAAATGATACATATTACTTTTTGCAACGTTATTTTTGCAGTTACCTCACACTCTGTACAAACTCACTTGGCAACTGATAGCTATTCATTTAAAATATCAGTTTAAATATTAAATGTGCCCTTGAAATGCTATTGACGTTTTGACAAAATATAATGTGAGCTGTAAAATTAATGACTTGAAAGAAGTGAAGTAATGCATAGATTTCAAAGACAGTTCTTGACACTACAGTAAAAGTAAAAATGTATATTCACAAGGAAGTATTGAAATGTTTTAGTCTTCCAGTTAAAATAACTTACTGTTAACATTTTGCGATATCAGAAAGTTTGAAGAGCTAGGAAATTACGATTCTTTGTCTTTATAATTACTTTTAGACAGATGTTAGACTCTGCTTAGTTTAATGAATTGTGACAAATGTTTATGAGGAAAAGTGGACTCGGTTACTCACATTGGACTACACATTCCTAGAAACTCAACTGAAATGTTCCCAAATTACTTGTGAATTTAAATGAAACTGCCTGATTAATAAGCATAATTTACTTTAACAACCTGAATCCATAAGCTATCTGCTCTATATATGCTACATTATATATGTCACTTGCATATGACAGTCTCTAGAGCACACGAAAAAATGCATATTATTTTTGCAACATGCTATATTTGTACTAACCATACATTCTAAACTAACTCAATTGGCAACTGACAAGTTATTTATTTGAAACATCAGTCTAAATATTAATTGTGCCCTTGAAATATTGTTGCCATTTTGACAAAACAAAACCTGAATTGAAAAAGGAATGATTTGAAGAAGTGAAGTATTATACAGATTTCAGACAGCTATTGACACTACAATATAAGTAGAAATGTATACATGCAAGGAAAAATTGAAATGCTTTATACTTTTTTTTATTTTTTGCTTTATCAGAAAATTTAAAGAGCTAGGAAATTATTTCTAAGTTGTCTTTATAATGTTTACTAAAGTGATGTTTGTCACTGACTTGTTTAATGGATTGCGAGTCATGTACAAGACGGACTACTGAATGTTATTTCTGTTTACCTATGTTTTCTGAATTTCTTTTATTAGTACCAATTTAAAACAAGGGAAAGAAAGGGAAGGGAAATCTCTGTTTTTGGTCCAGGGAGGAGAGGCTCAAGAGTATTCTAACTGCCCTGAGAACTCTCTTAAGATGCTCTAAATACTATTTGATTAATACTTACCTAAGGTAAGTCTTGATTACCATATAGGTACCTTCACATTCATTCTAGACCTGATGTGATTACCCATTCTGGAAGCAGGAGGTGCCCTATGCAGGATGGGAATTGCCAGGGTGATCATAGTTCATTCTTAGACTCTGCTTTGTAAATCTATAAATATGTAAAAGCACTGCACACTAGAATGTAGGGCGCCTCTACTCAGAGTCAGGATACCACTGATAAGCCATGTCTTTTCATAAGTGTAAGTTGAAGTTGGTGAGCTGAAGAGTGGGAAAGTAAATGAAGACAGTACACCTACAGTAAATTCATATTTCATTGGTAATAACTCATTGTCTCCTGTAGAGTTCTTTTAGTCAAATTATTTTAGTAATAGTCTATTTGTTGTTGGCTTATTTAGTGTATGCTCCTCTGTTGCATTTAATTTATCCAAAATGATATATTTGACATGATCTCTTAAGGGTAACTAAATATTGGATATTTTCTAAGTCAACATAATAATTGTTTACACTACTAACATTCCATGATGATATATAAAATACTATAGAACAATAACAGAATAATATAGAATTTCATATCTCTTTTTAGAAAATTCTCCATATAATAATTTAACATATGGAGCTCAGTTGATATTGTTGGTAAAGGTATGAGTGATAATCCAATAGATCTATCTTTATCTATTGGATTAGGAATGACTTTCATTCCATGTTTAATGGGAAATTCATATTTACTTGTATTTGATACTTTAGAATTAATGTTTTGTAGAAGTAGTTTTTTAAAGCCTGATCATAATTTTACCCTACTTATATTTAAAGAAGGAAGAACATTAAATTACACTCCCAAGTTTACACACATAAAAATAACATCCAATGTTATCAGAGAATATGGTATAACTACTATAATCAAAATAAAAAAGAAGAAGCAAAAAGTTTCTTCCAACAATAACTTGAAATGGATTGAACATTCGTATTATTAAATACTAATGGCTTAAATAATGCAAATAAAAGATCAAACTTAATAAAATATTTAAATCTAAATAAGGCACAAGTAGTATTTCTCCAGGAAATGCATTTTAAGACTAATGATAGCTTTATTTGGAACCCTAAGGACTATACAGTCTTAGCTCAATCCTCCTATAGAACAAAGACAAAAGGAGTATCAGTTCTCTGAAAGAAAAACATAATTACTCCAAAAGCTATTCATGAATATGAAGACAAAGAAGGTCTACTAGCATTTGTTATAATTAAATTTAATATCAGAATGAAGACTTTAATTGTACCTTAGAAGCTTCTGAAACCACCAAGAAGTCTTTTCACATAGCAACTATTTCAAAATCCTTAAAAAAAATGGATTGATTAATTTCATTTAATAGACACTTTTAAAGTAAAAGATGATAAATCCTTATTATTTTCCCATAAAGACCATAGATTTGGAACACAAACCAGAATAGACAAATTATTCGTAGTTCAAGATTTACAAATAAAAATCCTCAACTTCTCAATAGTTTCATGCCCCTTCTCAGATCATGACTCCCTGATAATGAAGCTCCAAATAGAGTTTAAACTTTTAATCATCTCAACTAGAATTCCATCATATATCACGAAAATTAAAGAATTCAGACCCTGGATGTTGTCCGAACTACAATTATTTCTTGAAATTAATACTACAACAGAAATCAGTAGAGTCATGGTTTGGGACTCATTAAAAGCGTATTTATTTGGTAAGACCCTTAGCTGGTACAAAAACAAAGTTAGAAAGTGGGAATCTGAATCATTAGACTTGCAAACCAGACTCTTGACAGAAAATCTAAAAAAAATCAGAATTGTCCAGAAGTCAAAAAAGAAATAGAGGAATTAAATAAAAAATATAATGAAATTCTAACACACAAAACTTGTCTAGCCTTGGAAAAATTAAAAGTAAACTCATTAGCCACCTCCCCCAGATATCTACATAACTTATCTACAAGAATTAAAATACAATCTAAAGCAAATAACATTAGTAGTATATATCATGAAAAGAAAGGGGAAAAAAGTATCAGATGTAGGAGACATCCTTGAAGCATTTCCGTTCCATTATATGGAACATTTCAAAAAAGAAGATTTAAATACCAACCAAATAAACTTAGATACAAACCTTATCAATATAAAACAATTCCAGAAAATTTAAAACTAGACCTACAAAAACCTATATCCTACAAAGAAATTGTTGACAAGATAAAAGAAAGTAAATCTAACAAAGTTCCAGGGATAGATGGTATAATTACGGAAATTTACAAACTCTTCCCTTCAACAGTAATCTCCCTTTTCCATAAAACTTTGCTAGACGTCCAGTCAGAAGCAAAAATACCATCCCCATGGAAATATTCTCTCATAAAACCAGTTCTAAAAGATAATAAACCATCAGACCTTTGCACCTCATACAGACCTATATCATTACTGAATAATGATTACAAAATATTAATGTCAATCCTAGCTAACAGAATGAAAATCCCACTTTCAAAGACAATTAATAATGATCAAACTGTATTTTTATATAACAGGCACACACATGATAATATTAAAAGGATACTTACTCATAGATTATGTGAATAAAGAAGGTAGAGAAACACTTGTAATCGGATTAGACATAGAAAAAGCATTTGATTCTCTCTACTGGGAATATCTATTTAAAACTTTAGCATTATTTGAATTTCCTCCTCCCTTCATCTTATTACTAAAAAACATATATATTAATAACTTAGCCTACATTAAATTAGGTCCTTTCACCTCAGAATATATCCATATAGCAAAAGGTACTAAACAAGGATGCCCCCTTTCTCCTATTTTATTTGCTTTGGCTATAGAAATACTTGCAGAAATAATACCCAATAATCCAAGAATAAAAGGAATAGAAGTCTACGACCAGTACATATCTAAAATAATGCTTTTTGCTGATGATATTTTATTAACCCTATCAAACTCCAGTGAGTCATTAGGAGAGCTAGAAGAAGTAATGGAGAAATTTTATAAGATTTCAGGTCTACACTTTAACAGATCAAAATCAAAATTTCTATTTTTAAATAAGAAAAAAAGACCTACAAGTTACAGATAAATCCATCATAGGAAAACAAGAACTTACACTAAATTATTTAGTAATAGTGTTATGCAAAAATAAGAGTGTTTTGGAGGTGAAAAGAGTGTCAGATAGAGTGATGTTTATGAACCTGGAAATTGATGGTGTAATGATGAATGTTGTCAGTGCATATGCTCCACAAGTTGGGTGTGCAATGGATGAGAAAGAAATATTTTGGAGTGATTTGGATAAATGGTGATGACTGTACCCAAGGGTGAGAGACTGGTGATTGGAGCAGATTTCAATGGGCATGTTGGTGAAGGGAACAGAGGGGATGAGGAAGTGATGGGTAGGTATGGTGTTAAGCAAAGGAATGCAGAAGGTCAGATGGTAGTGGATTTTGCGAAAAGGATGGACATGGCTGTGATGAATACGTATTTTAACAAGAGGGAGGAGCATAGGGTGACATACAAGAGTGGAGGAAGATGCACACAGGTGGATTATATCTTATGTAAAAGGGCCAGTCTGAAGGAGATTGGAGACTGTATAGTGGTGGCAGGGGAAAGTGTAGCTAGGCAGCATAGGATGGTGGTTTGTAGGATGACATTGGTGATCAAGAAGAGGAGGATGAGTGTGAGGGCAGCACAAAGGATCAAATGGTGGACACTGAAAAAGGGTAATTGTGAGGTGATGTTCAGGGAAGAGTTAAGACAGGCACTGGGTGGCAGTGAAGAGTTACCGAATAGCTGGGTAACTACAGCAGCGCTAGTAAAAGAGATGGCTAGAAAGGTGCTTAGTGTGACATCTGGAAAGGGGAAGGAGGACAAGGAGACCTGGTGGTGGAATGAAGAAGTACAGGAGAGTATACAGAGAAAGAGGTTGGCGAAGAAGAAGTGAGATTGTCAGAGAGATGAAGAAAGTAGACAAGAATATAAGGAGATGAGGTGCATGGCAAAGAGAGAGGTGGCGAAGGCTAAGGATAAGGCGTATGAAGAGTTGTATAAAAGGTTGGACACTAAGGAGGGAGAAAAGGACCTGTACCAATAGGCTAGACGGAGGGACTGAGCTAGTAAAGATGTGCAGCAGGGAAGTGTGATAACGGATAATGAGGAAAACGTATGCACAAGCGAGGAGAGTGTGTTGAGCAGATGGAAAGAGTACTTTGACGGGCTGATGAATGAAGAGAATGAGAGGGAGAGAAGACTGGATGATGTGCAGATAGTGAATCATGAAGTGCAGTGGATTAGCAAGGAGGAAGTAAGGATAGCTATGAAGAGGATGAAGAACGGAAAGGCTGTTGGTCCAGATGACATACCTGTGGAAGTATGGAGGTGTTTAGGTGAAATGGCAGTGGAGTTTTTAACTAGATTGTTTAATGAAATCTTGGAAAGTGAGAGGATGCCTGAAGAATGGAGAAAAAGTGTTTTGGTACTGATTTTTAAGAATAAGGGTGATGTGCAGAGGTGTAGCAACTACAGAGGGATTAAACTGATCAGTCACAGCATGAAGTTATGGGAAAGAGTAGTGGAAGCTAGGTTAAGAAGGGAGGTGATGATTAGTGATCAGCAGTATGGTTTCATGCCAGAAAAGAGCACTACAGATGCGATGTTTGCTCTGAGAGTGTTGATGGAAAAGTACAGAGAAGCTCAGAAGGAGTTGCATTGTGTCTTTGTGGATTTAGAGAAAGCATATGACAGGGTGCCTAGAGAGGAGTTGTGGTATTGTATGAGGAAGTTGGGAGTGTCAGAGAAGTATGTAAGAGTGGTACAGGATATGCACAAGGGTAGTGTGACAGCGGTGAGGTCTGCAGTGGGAGTGATGGATGCATTTAAGGTGGAAGTGGGATTACATCAAGGATCAGCTCTGAGCCCTTTCTTATTTGCAATGGTGATGGATAGGTTGACAGACGAGATCAGACAGGAGTCCCCGTGGACTATGATGTTTGCAGATGACATTGTGATCTGTAGTGAGAGTAGGGAACAGGTGGAGGAGACCCTGGAGAGGTTGAGATATGCTCTAGAGAGAAGTGGAATGAAGGTCAGCAAGACTAAGACAGAATATATGTGTGTGAATGAGAGGGAGGATAGAGGAATGGTGATGATGCAGGGAGTAGAGGTGGCAAAGGTGGATGAGTTTAAATACTTGGGATCAACAGTTTGGAGTAATGGTGAGTGTGGAAGAGAGGTGAAGAAGAGTGTATAGGCAGGATGGAGTGGGTGGAGAAGAGTGTCAGGAGTGATTTGTGACAGACGAGCACCAGTAAGAGTGAAAGGGAAGGTTTACAAGAGGGTAGTGAAACCAGCTATGTTATATGGGTTGGAGACAGTGGCATTGACAAAAACGCAGGAGTCAGAGCTAGATGTGGCAGAGTTGAAGTGTTTAAGATTTGCACTGAGTGTGACGAGGATGGACAGGATTAAGAATAAGTATTTTAGAGGGTCATCCCAGGTTGGAAGGTTTGGAGACAAAGCCAGAGAGGCAAGATTACATTGGTCTGGACATGTGCTGAGGAGGGATGCAGAGTATATTGGGAAAAAGATGCTAAGGATGAAGCTGCCAGGTAACAGGAAAAAAGAAAGGCCTAAGATAAGGTTTATGGATGTGGTGAGAGTGGGCATGCAGGTGGTTGGTGTGACAGAGCAAGTTGCAGAGGACAGGAAGAAATGGAAACAGTTGATCTACTGTGGCGACCCCTAACAGGAGCAGCCAAAAGAAGAAGAAGTGTTATGCAAAAATATAAACGAAACAATATTAATAAATTACAATAACATTATTGAAACAGTAAACATATATATAGAAAAGTGGAACAAAATTATCTTAACTTTTGAAGTCAGATTGCAATTAATAAAAATGGGTCTTATTGCCAAAAATACTATATGTAGCATTTGCAATGCAGTTAATTCCTGAAGGATGCATTCTTAAAGAAATAAACTCGTGTTTAAAAAATTTTTTATGGTATCCCAAAAAGAATAGAGTAGCTCTAACTCATCACATTAGACCCTGGAAACAAAGAGGATTAAACTTCCCAGAAATAGAAACATATATAAAAGCATCTGTGCTTAAAACTACAATAGACTGGATAAACCCAAATTATTTTGCCAACTGGAAAGAATTAACAATGGCTACATTAACAAATGAATTTAATCTGTTAAAAAATGTAATAGTAGACAAATCAAACAAACCCTGGTACATACTATGCATACGTATACAATATAATATAACAAAACCTTCTAAACCAACACTGATTAATTATTACATAAATTCCTTTAGGAAACTTATCAATGCAAACATAGATCTAAAACTTTGGTTTGACCTTTTAACCCCATTTACCATCACTAAGAACATTCCTCACAAAATATTTAGGGAAACAATAACCTCCTGGGAACAAAATGGATTCTTATGCTGGTTTCAATGTGTACATAAATTAAATGTTTTAGATATATATATAATAAAAACTGCTTACAATATTCCAACACAGGACTGGTTAACCTTACAAAGCATTCTAATGTACACTGAAGATGTATGCAGATTAATTAATAATTCCTCATTTTAAGATATTCCAAATATAATAAGTTTTCTGTATGAATTTATATATAATAGTTGTGAAAAGAAAAATTCCATTTCGAATCTATATAAAGAGTTAATAACATATAAAACAATTTCCAAACCGTCATACTGGCAGTTCTTAACAAAAGGTCAGTCATTGCAGTTAACAGAAGAAATTAAAAGTAACATCTTACTATCAGTTAATTAACTAACAGATAGTACTGGAAAATATTTAACTGGAAATACTTACATAGAGCATTTTTAACACCAGATAGAATTAAAAAGACCAGTACTACTAAAAATGGTGTCTGCTGGAGGTATGAAAAGTCAAATAAAGCAGACTGGATTCATATTTTTTATGAATGTAATAAAATGAAATCATATTGGAATGGAATCAATCATTTTTACAAGCTTTATTTAATGAATCCTTTACCTTAACTAAAGCATTGATAACACTAAATGTAAATGAAGGTCCCTACCTGAATAAGACAAATATGTATTTGTTATGGACAATACTTGCTATATCTAGGAAACGCGTAACCAGAAGGTGGAATTCAAATACACCCCCAACCTTGGAAGAATTCTACACTTTACTGAAGACAACTGTATTGATGGAAATAAAAATCAAAGAACTACGAATCTATCCCAGGCCATTGGTAAATAACCCTTGGAAGAAAGTTATATCTTTGTTGGACACTCTGCAATAATCAATATTGTATCTCTGATAACTGATCTGTTAAGTCTATATTTAATAATATACAGTGTATATAATTGAAAGTCAGGCTACTGTAAATATTGTATATAGTTGTTTAAAATGATATTTAAAAATATTATGTAAATGTTATTTTAATTGAAAATAAAAAAAAAAATATTTGAGGAAAAAAATACCAGGAAGCTATTTGTACATGAGGTATATCATCAAAAACATTTTGAGTCTATGGTCTATATACTTAGCAATTGTTTTTTGTCTTGACTCCTCCTGCTGCTGCAATAGGTCTCAGTGGCAGATCACTCCATAATTTATGCACCTTGGGTGTGCCCAGTATAGCTGATATCAATAGTTTATTAGATCACTCCATGATTTATGCACCTTGAGTGTGCCAGTATAGCTGATATCAATAGTTTATTGACTTTGAGATAATTCTTTGTGTTCTTAGTAAGTAAGGTAATTCTTAAAACATAAGTCATTAAGCCTCATGTCTATTCTACAACATAATATATTCAACTCATTTTTGGAGACAGGAATAAAAAAGTACCGTTATTTAAATAATCCAGCATTTCTCAAAACATAAAAAATACAAGAAAGGGAATAATGATATAAAGAAAATTATGAACAGAAATTGGAAGGCAGTTTTTGAGCCACAGACTTACCTGCAAAGATAGGCAAAAGTCCACTTTATGTGTACAAGAAGGGTTAAAACTTAAAATCATATTTGAGAAAAGAAAAGATTATAACTACCCCAGGGCTGGGTTGGATGAAGAAATGCAATGTGTACTGAATGCAGGTATGTCTTTAATTCAATGAACATTACTGTGAGTATCTACCATGGGATAATTCCCCAAATGGTAAATATGATTGCAACATTAGGGGAGCAGTGTACCTTGCCAGTTGCATAACATGCTCAGCTTTCAATATAAGGAAAATAAAAAGAGCTTTGAAAGCTAGGATTTATGAGTATAAATAATGTACTAAGAAAAATGATGCTAATAATATGCTGAGTAGGCATTCTAAGGATTGCAGAAAATTCAAAAAGTATCTGTTTTATCCTTGAAAGGGTTCCACCTTTAGTACAAGGGGAACCATGAGAAGCTAGGTTGGGATATCGGGACATATATAGGCAACTATTGTTTGATTCTTCCCATCCTCCAGGGTAAAATGACAAAATCAGCATTAGTAGTGTTTCAGCCCTTACAACAGCTAAATTGTAAAACCGATCATAAAACAGTCTTTTTTAAGATAGTTTCACCTTATTTAAACATATTTTAAACAAGCAAACATTTCAAACACACTGGGGGAAAATATTTTAAGTACTTTCGTATATAGTTAATATACTTTATATATAAAAGTGATTATTTGCAATGTTCTATTCTATGTGTGTCTAATATTCATAACATAATCTGATTTTGGAAAACAAATGTTTTTGTTTAATTTTATAAGTGTATTTAACTTTCATATTTATATTTATTAAAGCAAGTATTTTAATTATGTTTAATATATAGATTTACAATGGTTCTGAACCTTTAAGGGTGCTGTTCAAATGACTGCTATGTAACAGGGAGTGTTTTTAAAAGCACAGGAGGATGATGTAACTTTGAGTTCTGAAGACATTCCTTACATTATGGAATCAGAGTGCTTGACTTGCTGATTCAACTCTGTGATATAGCCTGGACCAGTGAACTTTTATTTTTTTAGATTTTGGGTTCATTGTTTTTGGATATCTTTTTTTTTTTTTTTTTTTTTTTTTTTTTTTTTATTATTGTTGATTCAACAGAGCTGTTTTAGATTGTATTGATATAGTTTTTGCTGTGAAGCACTATAGCCTTTTCTCATACCACTCAGTGATGACTTAATATTATTTAACTGTGTATAGAGAATGTTAGCTGATAATTCAAACATGCCATCATCACTTCCTATCAAGACCACCTCAATTAAGGACTGCAAGGACTACAGGTCAGTCATACCCAATTACCAGACTCTGTTAGAAGCAACTATGCAAACAACTTTTCCGTCACATAAATTCTTATCGCCTGCTCTGGGACCAACAGCAAGGCTTCAAAAACAACTTTAGTACTATGACATTCTTCTATTCTTCCAGAAATAAAACCTCTTTATTTATGTATTTATTTATTCAATTTGGTAACTGGGGTAGAAACTCTTGTCACAGCAGGTTTATTCACTGGCATGACAAAAGAATTTTAAACGATTACCATGCCCACCTATTAGGAAAATTAAACAAACTTAACATTGGATCAAACACTGTACTATGGTTCCAAAACTATTTGAAAGCAAAACTTTCCAGGGCTTCCCAACAATTCCCTCTCTAGTTATGGAACTTCAAACATCAGAGCCCCCCAAGGTTCAGTCTTAGGGCCTCCCTTATTTTTCTAACTCCATAAATATTCTCACCTGTGAACTTGCACAGCTAAACTTATTCATCTATGCTGCTGCTATCGTAATCCAAAAATCTGTTAAGATACACTCAGCCCTCCAAAATAATTTAAAACTCTCCTTTCTCTACTCCCGCATAAAGAATAATAAACTTATTATTAATGCAAGCAAGTCCAGCATTATGCTTTTTGGTTCATCTCAGAAACTGAGAGCATTATCATCCGTCAATATGAAGGTTACCCAAAACAATGCCATCCTAATTTTTACTGATCAAAAATGCCTGGGAGTGATTCTTTATCTCTCACTCTCATCCCCCCATATAGATAAAACTTATAAGAACTATGATTATCTAAAACTCTGATATATAATTTCATATCTACTATCTCCAGTTGCATGTACAACTATAGACAGAAACACACTTATATCAAACCTTGAACACACTCTTCCCCTTTTGTACCTCCGATCAGGCACTGACATTCAAACAATTCAGGATGCAGTTAATAAAATATGGAGATATGCAGTATTCACTGGAAACTGAACAAACTATTGTACTATTTTACATAAATACAAATTGCTACATGTTCAGAGCAGAGAAATTCCATTACTTAGTTAACTTTCAAACTATTTAATTTAGGTCACTGTCCTCACCTGAAAAACATTATTTTAGTCAGATAGCCAAACTGCAGCCTAAGAGCCAGCTCTGATGGCAGTATCATGCTAGGCAGACCACAATTCAACACAACTGTAGGTGAGAAAGCCTTTTGCAAACTCAGCCCAGTGACTTGGAACCACCTCCATAGTGAAATTAGGTTACATGAACTCACTGCTTTCAAACCCAAACTTAAGGAGTACTTGCAAGATGAATGTGTGTGCATATCTTTTCTTGCCACTGGATAGCATGTATTGAGCTTATAACTTAAATAAACAGCTAATTTCATTCTCGCTTAATAAATGAAATATTGCATCATTGTAAACTATAAATGCATTAATATTGCTTACATTTTATATTATGTTTCACATTTATACTTGCATTTTCTTATATGCTTCCTTAAGTACTATTCTTTAAATAATATTTTTGCTGCAACCTTTATTTATATTCTGCTTCAACCATCTATTTATATTCATTCTTACTTCCATTTTATCACTTTTGCTGCATTTTGTATTCATTATTTCATTCATTTGTATTCTGTATTATGTGCTCTTCTATGAGCATGGGTCATGGTTGAAAATGGTTATCAGACTAGTTCATTCACCCGGTAAACAAATTGCGAAATAAAATAAATTGACTGTGTAAGAATAACATTGATCTCAACAAGTGTGCAAATGTAATATTTGTAGCAGGAAAACTGAAGTGTCAAGAAAATACAAACTTCAGAAGAAATGCGATATAAAAGATCAGAACAAAAGGAAGTATATAAATATCTGAGAATAGATGAAGGGGCAGCAATATAACATAAATAAATTAAACCAAAGCTTAGAGTATTATAAATATTTTAAACTAATACTGAAAACTGATTTTATTTGTAGGAATAAAGTTCAGGTTTGCACTACCTGCTCTCACATGCATCTTTGCTTTGATTGACTGGCCTTAAAAGGTGTTGAATCAGTTTGATAGGAAAACAAGAAAACTACATCTTGCCTATCGAATGATCAAAGAGTGCTTGCCAAGACGATAAATCTCTTTGTCTGAAAAAGGCAGGAACTTACCTAAAACTGATGACTATATGTATGGGACAATTATTGTAGCGCTGCATACATACTTGTTGATATCATCAGATCCAACATAGTGAAAGTTCAAAACCATAAAGGAAACAAATCTAAGATGTCATCTTTGGTCAGGTTATCAGAAGCCTTTAGGAGAGGAGAAAGCATTGAAATCAGTCCAGATGTGGTCAAAAAAGGAAGCAACAGAAAGTGCACAGAAAGTGCAATATATATATATATATATATATATATATATATATATATATATATATATATATATGGGTACCTGACAAATCTTCGAACTCTCAAAATTTCGAACATTACATGGTCGAGACCAAAAGTTAGAAATTTTGTGTGTTCGAAGATAGACTTTCAGTGGTGCCGTACGGTGCAGATAGAGACAATTTCCCTTTTCTGCACTGAATTACAGTCTTGGAGTTGGTATATTTAAGTAGGGGGGTGTGGGGGGCGCAGGGTGGCATGCCCCCCTGCCTATGCTGTTAAGGTGCTTTTTTTCTTTTTTTACTTTTTTTTAATTTGATATTCGAATATCCAAATGTCAAACATTTGGTCTCGACCATGTAATGTTCGACATTTTGGATGTTCGAACATTTAACATAGACCTATATATACATATATATATATTAAGCATATGTTCAAAAAACTGGAAAGCCTGCAATTACTGTGGAAGGTATAGAAAACTATTAATGGCTTAGGCAAGGTGAATTTAAAACAAAAGAAGAAAGGCTAATAATGGCAGTTCAAGATAGTGGACTACATACATGGCGATTCACAAAACATATAGAAAAATTAAGAGATAAAGACAAATGTAAGTTTGCAGCGCAGAATTAGAAATAATCCTGCTTCTTGCTGTAGTCTGCGATGTGCTTACAGCTGCAGGTTTGTATACCGAAAGACACAACAATTTGGCAAGGTTGTTACACTGCAGACTTTGTAAACATTATATTATAGCAGTAGCTGAAAGGCATAGAAACATGAACTACAAGGATTACTGAAAGTAAAGACGGAATGATCGCTTGGGATCAACTAATGCAAAAATGTCAGATATTGTAGTGAAAGTGAGAAGGACAAAATCAGCATTAATTATATGAATTGCTACACCCAACAAATATATCATCGTACACAGTAAAAGATATAAAGTTATAAAATATTAGGACATTCAAGCAGAAACTGGAGCAATGTGCAACAAGGACATTCAGGTAGTTCCAGTAGTAGTTTGAGCAGCTGGAAATAGAATTTCCAACTATACTTAGGCATTTTACTAATAAAGGCAGCCTCATCCAAATTACAAAAAGCGACAAGGCTGGGTACATTGTGTTTTAGAATGGCATTCTTGGCAAACATCAAAGACTAAAGTAAGACTGATTTTATGAACTTTAATTGTGCCGTAACTTAGGAATAGAGTTCATTCCTGTCATGGTGTTAAAACCCATGGAGAAATGAAACCAATTAGAAAAAATGTAGGTTCTAAACCAAATATAAGATATATACATCCCAGGAATTTGAGAGATGTTTTGAACTATGAAAACAGTAGCCAAATAAATATAGCTAATAAATGAAGCACTTTTAAATGTGGTGGGGGCCTGTCCTTCTGTATATACAAGCTGTTCTGATTATTTTTAACATTCTTTTACATCCAAAATGCCTATGTTTAATGTTTTGTTTTTATTGTAATACGTTTATTATAGTGTCTTTAGCAGTATAGCAATGCTAAGCATTTTACACCAGGAAAACAGAAGGCATGTTTTTGAGTATTATAACATATTTATGACACTGAAAGAAGGAATTTAACAAATATATTGGCTAGATATATGAATAATAATGATTATTCCATAACCCTTTTCCATTCAAGGATAATCATAACTGTCCAGTGTTATTACTGGCTGCAGACAGACTGGGAAAGATATGGAAGGAGCTTACAGCTGTTTGCAGGTAAATAGAATCTGCTCTCCACTGTCCAAATATTGGGCACCATATACCATTGTGAAGACAGTGTGAAGTCAGGTGGATATGTCATTAGACATGAATGATTTTAACTTTGTATTTAAAACCTAGCTGGATGAAATGCCCCCCCCCCCATTTGATTTTGGATATTTCACCTAAAGATTTCTCTATTCAATCTCCTAGATGGGGTAAGGTTGTTGGTTTTAGGGTGGCTGTGTATTTTGAAGTCATATTTGACATCACCTGTACTGCTTGTATGACAAATAACAACTGGAGAGGTCACAGAAGTACCTCACAAAGAGGTTCCTAGGCCATAAACACTTGTCCTATATGGACAGACTCAAAAATCTCCAACTATTCACTGTCTCATATCACCTACTTGGAGGCAATCTCTGCTTGACTTACAAAGCCATGTCTGACCCAGCTCTGTTAGAAATGCTACATCTAAAGAAATCCCAATCCCTCCCCACCACATGCTCCAGAGACCTCAACCTCATTACCACAATCAACAGAACATGCTGGAGGGACAGGTTCATAAACCAGAGACTGCCCATGCTGTGGAATAGACTTCCCATACAGGTCAAACAGAGCACCTCACTGGCCCTCTTAAAGAGAAATCTTGATGAGTGGATGGGAAATAGAAAATTCACCCCAGGGATCACTCCAGTGGCTCTACTTTACAGAGCCACTGGGAACTAAGGTCAGCTGGCACGATGCCAGGGTAATCCTATGGGCTAGGCTTGTAAAGGCTTCAGGGCCATTAGCCTAGTACACACCTATGAGCCTATGAATATGTCCTGAGTAATGATGGCTCAACCTATATGGCCCTTCGCATATACCGTCCATCTGCTAATGTAAAGATCTTCTGATAAGTGTCATTGGCTTCCTCACTGACTTAATGCTAAGCTACCTGAATTATCTCAGTCCTGGTAAGTTTAATGTTTGTGCTGATAACAGGCTGTTCTAATATTTGAAAGAATTAAGGTTGTTCAGGTCAGTACCTCTGCAACCCAAGTTAAAGGACCTTCTTTTTATCTTTTTAGAGAACACGTTCCATAAATATAGTTTCAACTAAAGGATGTAAGGGGTATACACAGATAGTACTTAAGGTATGACCCCAGCTGCCTTTCTGTCAATCTGGTTTTGACGTGATGTTAAAATTAAATCAATAATAAAACCTCCCTGGATTTACTACTGGTTAGTGATCCTAATCTCTAAGAAGAAAAGTCAAGTCATTCATAACAAATGGAACTTAACTCCTCTAAGCACCTTTCAACATAGACTGATATTTATAGTTCTCTTCCAGTGCTACTATAGGGCTACATTAGAATCCTCTGTCACCCACAATGAGCTGTGAAAGTGTTTATAATAAAATTTTAATTACCAGAGGTTCAGCCTTCTTCTGGTAATTTAATATTAGTGAAGACTTCAGGATTTATTTTACATAAAGCGATATCCTTTTTTTTTTAAATATTAGGTTGTGATACCTAATATAATTTGGAAAAACTAACTGGTGGCTGGTTTATCGAGTTTAATTGGTACCTGCCCCTTCCAAGTTAATGATTCCAAATCTGAAATATTTTTCTAAATGATATCCAAGCCCCATCTACTTCTTTGTGGTTTCAAAACACATTGAAAAAATTCATGTAAATGTAAAGGTGTCATTATCTATCTGCAGTGTTAATGGTGCAACAGGTAGCACATTCACCTTTGTTGCAGAAGGCTGTGGGCTTTAGTCCCATATCAAGTAGACAGATTGCTGACAATGCAGCAACGCACTCCTGCGTGTGTAGCCCTTTGGCTGAGATGTTAAATAGAAGCCCCATCTGCCTGACTTGGTGGTAGCTCAGGTTGATACAAAAGATCTCATGGCACCTATTGAAAAGAGTAGGGAAATTTTCCTGATGCCCTGGCCAGATTTCCCCTACTAGTACAAATACCACCTCAGGTGTAACCTGAAAAGACGCTACTAGCCTTGTGGGCATATCTCTCAACTGTCCAAATTTTGCAGAATGCCCAGATTTTTGCCTCATATTTTTGGTCTGTTCCTCATAAAATTTGTGTGCATGTTTTTTTTTTTTTTTTTTTTTTTTTTTTGGCAAATCGTTGAAGATCGGCGTCACTAAATAACATACCTTTGAGTTTCAGATTCCATATCCTTCAGAAAATGCATACTAACAAATCTTGTTATTCTAGCAACTTCCTAAGTTTATAAGAACAAAATTTTAAATCTGTCCATATTTTGATCTCATGTCCTCCCATTATTTTAGGCTTTGTCCAGATTTCACTAAGAGGTTGAGAGGTAAGCTTGTGGGATTAATATGGTCAACAAAGAATAAATAAATAAAATAAACAAATAAGAATCATGTTTTACAGATGGCCTACTAAATTGAAATTAATAGATGTTGTGTCTATTTGGGAAATATTTCTCTGTCAATCTGAAACGTGTTTGCCAGAATTGTGCTTCCTGCATTCTTCTTTTTCTGTATACTTTTCATCTGATCTCAAATATTTCATGTATTTTACTTTTTTCCCTTAATGTTCTAACTGCATATTTTGTCATTGTGTCTGCACCTCTCAACCTCTTAGAGCAAGAAATCTGGACAAAGCCATAAATAAAAATGGGACAAAGGCCCAAAAATAGGGAGATTTTTTTAAATATTGCTCTTACAAACTTAGAAAGTTGATCGAATAACAGGTTTTGCATTAGCATGAATTTTCTAAAGGGTATGAAGACTAAAACTCAAATGTCTGTCATTATTTTCTAACTTCAAGTATTTAATGGCTCGACATTCATTTGCCAGAAAACCACAATTTTATGAAAAATGGACCGAAAATATGACGGAAAAATCTGGACGTTTGCAAAAATCTGTAGAGTTGAGACTGCCTGTGTGGTTTATGGCTGAAAATGGATTACTATTGGACTAGTACATTTATCTAGTTATCCAAACTAAACAAAAATTAGTACCAGAGGGCACAGTTTCATTTGGGCAGCTCGGGTAAGATGAGTGGAAACATTCATTCACAGAAACAATGGTAGGTGTTTGGAAAAGCACGCTTTAAAGTGTATCGATAGTCGTAATCACCGCTGATGACTTGAGTTACAAGAAAAAGCCGGTGGCATAATAAGCCCTTAGATGATAAACACCTACACGTTGTTGAATAGTAATATAAAGACTAAGTATGTCACGTGAGTTGTGACCCTTGCCCAGCGACACAGCTGTTGTCTTATTATTTATTTCTGAAACTGTCAGAAAGCGCATTTTGAACTGGTTTCAAAGAAACAATCCTGCACTTCCATGTCAATGCACAGCATGCTACAATGAGTTAGAGGAGCTTTTACACGCTGAGAAATGCCTAAAACTTATGGTTCAGAAACTCTCCAGCCGTCACAGACCACCGCGTGTTACATTGTCCCACTTTGGAAGCCGTTACCACAGCAACCGTGGCTGAACTAGTTTCACCCACCACGCTTTACCTGTCTATGGAAGACTTAGCACGCCCAGGTTCTGTCCATTGGTGCGGTTAATAGATAAGGCGGGTCTTCCGAGTAGCGCTGCGGACTTTCATTGGGTAACTCTGATTACAGTTGTTAGCGGCGGGCGGTGGAGCGGGTTCGTGCCAACGAGCCATCGATTGGCTTATATTGCTGTTTACGGTGCGGTGAGAATCGGTGGCGCGGTGGAACTGGCACTGCGGTACCGGACCCGACCCGACAGTGGAGAAGATATGGAAAGGGCATCTGGCCACAGGGCTTGGGAGAGCCCTCTTGAGAGTACTAGGGAACACGGCCTTGCAAGTGGGAACAGGTGGGCTCGTGCTGGACCAACTGAATCAACAGGTGAGAAGCTTCAGATTTAAAAGTCTTAGTTTCATTAGTGTCTATATGATCGTACTGTTTGCCTATTATTTTTATATGGAGGAAGTAAATAGTGTTAATATGCATTTCTGCTTAGTCTGTTTATTTGCACAGGGGACGACTAGGATCTTCTAAATGTATCTGTCTTCATTAGGGGCTAAATATTTCTTCAGAGCTAGATTACGGTTGTGCCACCTGACAGGGTATATTGTTACATTTCTTGGGGTGCATCTAGACTAACATCTAAGTGACTTCTTACATATTGCCTTCTTATCATGCTGAAGTAGTGTTGGGTTCCAGTAATGTCCCTCTTTCCTCACATCACAATTCAAAATCGTCTACATTTGAGCTGGTTCTGAACTGGGGTGTAGCCAGAAAATTCCATATTTTTTCTCACAGACTCATTTTACTACCCCAAACCATCTGGCATTTCAAACAAATGGACAGATCTTTCAAAATGTTGCCCCCTTGCAGTTAGTAAATGTACTCATATTTTCACTGGTTCCTACTAAAACTATTAAATATATTGTTTTTTTAGATTTGCAACCCTCTCTGTAAATAAGTTATGTACTTATTATTAGGGGCATTAATTTAGACAGTTTTAAAAATAATATGGCCTCAAAAAAAGTTACAATGTTGCTGAGTGATACAAATAGAAAATGCACTCTGTAGAGTACAAAGCGTATGCCTGGCTACACCTTTGGTCCTGAAGGATGAATAGCTCTAGCACTTGAACATAAACTGAAAACCCAGAAAATGTATACACAGTAGTTCTGCACTGAAATATATTGGATCCATATCCTGGGATTACTTTAGCTACATAAAGGAGTGTTACAGCTGACTATAAGTAACCCAGCTCATGAAGCATACTTGGTAGGTGAGGATAGTTCAGCTTTCTTATGCAGCAGGTGAAGTTGATGCCTTGTTAATGTGGTTGTGTTGTAGTAGCTAGGAGTATTATCATGCACAGACAGGCTAGTTAACTGTGCAAATGGTGTATATTCTGTTAAGCACACAGAATATGCATTTCTGGAAAAAAGACACATGAGCAAGATAGGTTAGTAAGGTGAGGGGTGAGACAGAATGGGTTTTTGCTACATCTACTGTATGTAGCTGTCGGTCTGATTGATCAGATACTCCACTGCTTTTCTCTGAATACTGTTTATATACTGAAGCTTAACCAGGTAGCTGGATGTACTGAAGATTAACCAGGTAGCTTGGTAGCTGGATGTACTGCAAAAAGTTATCAGCAGATGTGTGACATAATAATGCCAATGTGTAGGTCATTATGTACAGTATGTCAGTTCTCTTGCAGGTTAATAGGTGTGTACTAGGCTAACAGCCACTGGACCCTTTCCAAGCCTAGCCATGCATCTCAAATCTCTTACAAGTTCTGATACCCTTGGTAGTCTTAGCAGAGGTTGGGAGATGAAACATGTACAATCAGGGCCTGTGTGATGAACCATTATTGGGAGATGAAACATGTACAATCAGGGCCTGTGTGATGAACCATTATAGTCTGTCCATGTCCATTAGAGACAAAGGCCAAATCAGAGGAAAATTTCTGTAACCCCATGCAGTTTTCCAAGTTACTCTTGAGCTGGGTTAAGGAGGGACCTCTACTTCAGATGGACAGGGAGATTGTTCCACAAAAGGGCTAGTCTCTGAGTTACTATTTGTATCACAGGCAAGAGTTAAGCCTTTAGAATGGGTAATTCTGGTGTTTTTTACTTTGCAGATATAAATGAGGTCCATCAGAGTGGGGTCTGAAGGTGCTTAGTATGGAAGGCATAGATCTCCCCTCAGCAGTCTGTAGGAAACAGAATACAGTAACATGTTATTTATGCCCTGTATTCTGTTAGTGAGAAGCCTCTGTGGACAGTCCAATTGTTTGATGTGCCTGGTTAGGTATATACCTAAGTGGATATTACACTCAATGACAGTGGAATAATGATCTCCTTGGACTTAAATGCCATACCTGTGTTTATAAGTTGCACAACACAGAATAATTTCCTCACTACTGTAGACATGTTATGTTTGAAGGCTAGATCACTGTCTAGATGTTTCTCCAAACCACTGAATAGTGGGTTGACGCTGAGTGGGTGTGTTGGCAGTATGGTAGTTATCAAAAGTGGCTAACTTTCTGAAGGATATTATTATGCATTTCTTGGCATTTAATTTTAGCCCATGGCTCTGACACCAGATATTTGTTTGTGTTAGGCATTTTTGCGTAATGTTAGTGTCAGTGGGGGATTCTATGACTGTTCCTAATTTGCAGTCATCTATAAATTTGGTTAACCAGAAGCTCTTGATTTGAAAGAAGTAGATGCCAAAAAGGAATATTCTTAGTCCCAATCCCTAAGGGACTCCCCTGGTGACTGGCTTCTTTGTAGAGGTGGGTATCCCAGTTATAATTTCCTGGGTCCTGTCTGTCAGCTAACTGGCTATCCACTAGGTGACATAAGGGCTTATACCTAACCTCATAAGTTTGTCAACAATGCCTGAGTGGGGTATTGTGTCAGATGCATTGGCAAGGTCAAGGTAGGCAGTGTGAACCATTTTGCTCTTGCTCATTGCTTTGGTGACCTTCTCTAAGAAGTCCACCAGGCTGAGTAGACATGACCCCGCAATGCCTTATTATCTATATTAGAGTATTTTGTGTCTTTCGGCTTTTCCTGGTTAGGGGTCGCCACAGTGGAACTCCGGTCCGCTAATGATTGGCAGTAGATTTTTGTGTGCCGAGTTGTCAGCCTTCAATGAAGGTACGCCCATTCACGCATGTCTCCACAGAGAAGACGCTCTAGCTGAGAATTGAAAAGGACAAGGTCTTACTGTGAGGTGACAACGCTACCGCAGCACCACCACCAGGTCCTATTTTTCCATTCTAGGTGCAGTAACAGGTGAGCCTTGTATCCTAGTAAGACAAGTTGCTAGCCATGTCTCACAGCTGAGAGTCTTTACTTTGGAAATTAACACATAACGAATTATTACTCAAATCATAATGTAAGTTAGTAGAAGTACAGTGACTTTTTTTTTTTTTTTTTTTTTTTTTTTATTATTACCAAGAATATGTTTTGCTGATGCTTGTAAATCATTGTCAGTATCTAAGCTGACATCATTTTGTGAGCATAGTCATAAGGAAAAACTCTGTCAACAGTGAAACTAAAAAAAAACATGTCCGTCTTTATTCTGTTTTCAAACTACTTCTGTCTACATCAGGAGTATACACACAAATAAGATTAACTGAAAAACACATATGCATGAGATGTGTAGCAATACACTTTGAAACTAGTATTGTGCTTAATCTTTACCAGGTAGTTTAAAATATCCATAACCTGTGTGCTGCGTTATATTAATTACCTCTTCCTTAAAGGATGTTTATGCCTGTGTGGTTTAGTTTGTTGACACTAATGCTACTCAGTAAAAGATCGACTGGCCACATCGTCGAATCCCAGTTCATCAAGACCAGATCATCGAAGAATAAAATTGTTGAACACCGACTTCTATGAATTTCACCTCATTGAATCACAGTAGTTAGCCAACAGCTGAAACATTAACATCTTACATGTTACTTTTGCTTTGTGTAACATGATGGTAGTAAATATTTGCATTCGTTCTGACTTATGCACAGATTTCTGAGCTGTTGGCCAACTATTGAGATTTGATGCAATGAAATTCAAAGAAGTCGGCTTTTGACAGTTGTATTCTTCAGTGATCTGGTTTCGGTGAACTGGGATTCAATATTGTGGCCATTTGATCTTTTAACACAGACCCTCCCAGTAAGCACAGGTAGATGGACAGCACAGGCTGTAAGTACTGTAGCCCATGAGTTGTCAGAGTAACTTTGCTCTTACAATATGTTCAGGAGCAAACAGAGAAGTATTGTGGGTGTCAGTTCACTTGTAGACAAAGAGAACTCAACTCTATATGTGACAAGTGAAAGCAATCACAGCACAGCAATGCGAGTATGCAGTCTGTACTCGGCCATTATAAAACTCTCATGGAAGCAATGAATCACCATTAATACTGTTTCAGTAAGTTTATTGTTTCAGACCATCATACCAAAACAAGAAGTGCTGTGCTTATCTTTTATTTACTCTCATTTTATTGCAGTAACCTGTACAGAGGCCTTAGGGCAGGTTTTGTTTATAGACATTTAATTGTGTACCACTTTGATGAACTTTTTGTACATCCACAAAACAAATGGCATCAGAACTACTAGAACTAAGCTCCTAAATTTTGCTTGTAACATACATAGGACATATTATCTCAGGAAATTCCCTTTTTCTGGAACAGGCTTTCTATCCATGTGAAACAAAGTCCTTTACTTAACCCTACTTAAGCATAACTTGGACCTTTGGGTGGGAAATTGACAGTTCACCCCTGGTCTGGCACCAACATCTCTGTTGGACAGAGGCAGTCAGTAAATTACGTCATAACCAACAATCACACCATATAAAAAATCTAAAACGTGTAACTTTTGGGACCATTTGGGTTGCATGGCTAGGCTTGTAATGGTCCTAGTGGTCATTAGCATAGTATACACCTGTGAACCTATGAACTCCGTTATTTTGAACATGTTTATACCTTTTAGTATATTTCTTATTCAGTCCTGTCACATTACTAGTTATGTCACCTCAAACTCATTTTCTTTTAGTTCAGACCACTCTCAGGATCCTAGAGGTAAGGGAAATATATTTTTCTTCAACTATTATTTTGGCTTCACACAGATTTCTCAACCACTGAGGAACTATTTATCGCGTAGACTGCTAATTTATTCCCCATTTGGGACAAGTGATGGGTGTTAGATCCCAAGATCATTATACTACAGGACAGAACTGTTTTTATGTGATGCCATACCCATTTAGTCCTCCATGCTTGATGTATATTAAGTTGGGTTGGTTGGAAATATGTGCTTCCACAGTATTGCACTCAATCATGTACCCTCTTTCAACCTGTGCTGTTCATAATGAGTTTAACCGATGTTGCTCACCATAAGTTGGGTTGAATTGATGCCTTGTCCTTCCCTACACTTGCACATACACACACACTCACACAAAATAAATCAAACAGTCCAGCTAACACTAAGGGCAAGGATCTAAGACAAAGAGGAAGGATAGATTTGTTACACTCCAACTACTCCTTTTCTGGAACAAAAATATTTATTTTTATTTATTTAGTTATAATTTGGTAACCAGATAGGTGGACTTGTCCAGGGAGCATTTTCAGATGTGGCCTGGGCTTAGAGGCAAACATGCAAGCAAACAAAGAATGTTAGCTTACACATTTGCAAAACTTTAGAAAATTCATACACAATTATTATACATTTTTAATAAAATAGAATGTTATGCAGTAAAATATTTCTAAGCATTGGGTTTTATTAGCTTACATTGGTTATAATACAATTTGGCTATAACTACTTCTTGAAGGTTTCAAACTGAATTTTCTAGGGAAAAAATAAAACTCAAATAGATGTGAATAAAAATAGAAGTTTACAGAGATGGGCCTACAGACTATGAAGAGAACACAGGCGTAAGAAGAGTTAAACGGCAAAGGCAAGCAATTGACGGACTTTTAGCATTTTTTGAATGTTAAGCCTTAAAAAGAGTTTATCCATTAACCCTAAAGCATTTGCAAGCAACTTCCAAGAAGAGGTGTTCAGAGAGGGAGGACTTAAATTTGTTTTATCTGCTAGCTTGTTCCAGAGAGCTGCACCTGTTTGTGAGCAGGCTGTTTCACCAATGACTGTTTTAAAATGGGGGAATGGTTGAATGATATTAATTTCTATGTGAATTCCTTAGAGAAAAGGATTGCTGCATGCTTGAGGGTTTTCTTTTCGGGGGCATTAGCCATCATTTAGAATTTTATATAGCAAGGTGCATAGAAGTTAAGTGTAACTGTCAGTATTGGGTAGCTAGTTTAGATCATTTACAAGGTTACGTGGTATACCCAAGTTTTAGCAACTTCTTCTCCAAGTTAATCAGTGCGACAGACTTTTTGCCTTTTAAGAGAGTAATTTGTCTGATATTGTATTGAATGCATTCAAGCCAATGAAGTGAGAATCCCCTAGTTGTAGACATGATGTGTGTTGGTCTGATTACATTTATAATGACCTGTAAAAATAAATGAATCATCATGGCACATTTCAAATCTAATGAGTTGGAAAACCTGTTTATTCTCAAGGGTTGATTTGCATATCATCTGTGATATCAAAGGAGTTTTTTTATTTTTTTCAGATGGCACATTGATTTGCCACCGTCTATCTGGTTTGTTCCTGTACACATTTACTGTTAGACTTTTTTGCTTTTTGAATTTTAAATATAACTGCTGCTGCCTTCATGATGTTATCTAAAGAAACAGTTTGTACGTTTACATCAATTTACCAGAAAACTGCTAAAGCTATGAGCCACAGATACATGAAACTAAATGTGTGTATGAAAGTCTCACATTCATAAAAACTACTCCAAAAATGATGAGTGCATACTTTATTGTACCAACAAGCTATAACACTCTAATTGCTCCTCACCATAAAAAGTCATTCTGCAGCTGCTGTGTGGAGAGTTTTGCTGTTCAATTGTGACATCACTTTTGCTGATTAAATTGTACAATGGTAGAACCACAGTTTGCAGTATGGGGGTCTGTAGGCAGTATGTTGAAAATGTGTCCTCTATGTATGTGTAAAAGGAAAAACTTCAAAGATCAATACACGTTAGGTTCAAGCAAGGCACCCTTTATTACTTGCAGCAAGGAGACAAAGCATGTAGGTACAAGGTTTGTCTGACTTTCTGGTGGTCAGTATGTTATTCTTATACAGTTCTCTTCACGTCACACAGAAAATGTTACTAATCTACTGCTGACGTAGTTGGACACAGCTTTCTGTATGCTACACAGAAAATGTTACCAGGCTTATCGCTGACGTGGTCAGATTATTGCTGTCTTGCAAAAACATTTGAGAAAAACAACCTGACTTTGGGCTTATTTTAGCCCACCTTGTCTCTTCAATTCTTCCATTGTACAGTTCTAATACATGCAATACATTTTGTCTAGATTCAAGGTACATTTCTAGCTTTGGTACAAGTAGTGCTGACTATGGTTTAAGCTTTCAAACATCTATTGTTTTCTTTATCAAGACTTCTAGCAGCTGCACATTTTCTCATGGCATAAGCAGATATAGAATGTCTCTTATTAAGTTTCCGGTAGCTGCACATATTTTCATTGCATAAGCAGAATAAAGTGTCTTTTATTACATTTCTAATAGCTGTGCAGATTCATGCAGTATAAACAGAATAAATGTATTAACCCTTTTAAGCCTTTAATGTACTAAGCATGCACATTGCTATTATGCATTTTCCTAACATTTCCCCCCTTTTAATACTTTTATTCTACTTTCAAAACAAGCATAAACAGTTTTTTCTTCCCTTAACCTCTTCCTACTCAGGATTTGCAGTTAAGAAAATTAATTTAGTTTAAACCCATGAAAGCATTTTCAGTAACACTTCAAGTTCAGCATCTTGGTATAAGGTTTCCGAAACTGAAATGTCTACAAAATTTTTGATTAGACCTTTTATGCAGGGGATGCAGCAGCACCCACACACCATCAGTAGAGTTATCCCTACACAGATGGCAATCGGAATGTTCATCAGGATACTGCCCCACCCCCCAAACAATTTCTGGAAAAAGTCCGTCGATGGATTTGGTCATGGCCGACACCTGCTGGATTACCTCAAGATGGTTGTCTAGCTCGTTTTTGTGGTCAGGAATATATGAACAGCACTCCTCCTAGATTAAAGTGCACATACCTCCTCTCGCCGCTAGGGTGAAGTCAAGAGCCATGCGATTTTGAAGTACCACTGTTCTCATGGCAGTCAGTTCATCGGTTACCAATTCTAGGGCAGAAAAGGTTGCATTACTCATTATTTCGAGAAGCTTAGTCAATTTTCTCAGTTCCCATATTGATTTCTTTGCTCCATATGCTGGTAATACGCCTGCCCATGATATAACAGTATCACTCGGATCCATGTGTCACAGTCCTTTGTTATTCCCTGGGCCTAAGTTTTGATGTTTTTTGCAGGGTGCATTGATTTGTCCCACTGGATTGACAGGCTTCTTGATTTCTTGGAAATTCCGAATCTTCCCTTGAGGTAAAACTGTTGTGTGTCATATGGCTGGAACCAGGTATCCCAAAACACAACTGCCGGACCAATTCTCGGGTAGCCATTTATATGCTTATCTTCCGCATATAAAGTAACAATCTTCCACTTTAGTAGTAACTTTACTATACCCTTGCTCTGCATGAAACATTTTTCTGTCGATTATAGACAGTTGTTTGTAGAGATCAGCATTATGTTTTACTTCTTCAATTGTCCTATGCATCAGTTCAACAAATGAATCATAGCTCGTGTTGCAATAGAATCTGATGTTATCAGATTTAGTGTAGCATCTATAGGGAACAGTTACATTGCAATAGCTCCAACCCACCTTGACTGTATCATTCTTATAAAAACACACAGTTCCTTTCTGTCGAATAGACAAGTGCAATGCTGCCTTATCTTTTGAAGTGACATCTGATGTATCATGAATTAAGTTTTCCCAGGTCTTGTTAGCCCCTTGGGGAACTGCAGTTAACAGTAGCCTCCCATATGCTGTTGGTAAAGCTGTGCAAATCCAGCAATTCGAAACATTGAAGGTTTCAGCATACACATATTTAATTGCCTGGTAAGTATTGAAGTTCGGGTGCCACTCTGCACGCTTATTTAGTTCTACTTGCATGGCTGAGAAAAGAAATGGCCACAATAAAAAGATTATTGTCACCAGTACAGTCAACAGGATAGTCATGTAATATTTTTGTGGAAACGGTTGTTCTGCATTTCCGTTTTCTCCAGTTCTTCCAAGTAGGTGTATTTGGATCTTACTGGATTCCGTCGTCTTATTTTGGACACGTGATCTTACTCTCTGCCCTAATAGGACCTTCAGCACCGATGGTTTCTTCACTGGGTTTGAGATGGATCAGTCCTATTGATCTGACCCCCCTTTGTAGCCAGACTTTGTGCTTAGGGTCCCGATGGAGAGGTAAGATCTTTGTCCAATTCAAGGTTCTTTACCAGCTTGCAGTGTGTCAGGTGTATCCATGAAGCTCGTTCTGCTATTTTGACTGCAGTAGGTGTCAAAAGAAGCACCTGGTAGGGACCTTCCCACCTTGGCGATGCCCAGTTTTTTCACTTCACGATTTTAATCCATACCCAGTCTCCTGGCGTCACTGCCACTTCCAATGTTTCGGTTTGTTTTTTATCTGAAACAGAATTTGACTGCAACAGATGTTTAGAACTCAACAACTTTTTCATATATTCAGCTAGTGTAAAATCGGCTTCCTGGTCTGATGACATGAGAAGTTTCCACTGGGGTGTATAATAAGCTCTTCCAAACAGTTTTTCAAAAGGAGTCAATCCTTTAGCTGTAGGGACAGTTCTCATGCTCAACAGTGCCAGGGGTAAACAGTACAACCAAGTTTTTCCTGTCTCAGCTATTAATTTTCTCAATTTGCTTTTTAATATACCATTATGCCTGCACAATGATTTTTTAAAGAAATACCAAAATGCTTACTTAACTGCTGTATGGTTTGATTTACAAAGTGTGTACCATTGTCACTGTAGATTCTTTCTGGAATGCCAAACCTAGGAATAATTTCCTTGACAAGTACTTTTGCCACTGTAGCTGCATCTGGATTTTTGGTTGGTAAAGCTTCCACCCACTGGAAAACATATCTACAATGACAAGACAATACTTCTTATTTTCACATTTGTTCAATTCTATGAAATCCATACAGATAGTGTGAAACGGATATGGTGATGTGGGGAAACTCCCTTGCTTGGGATTTATCGCCCCCTGTGCATGATGTTTGTTACAAATCTGACACATCAAACAATTTTTTTAGAGTAGTTTGCAAATTTGTACGTTGTGAACACTTGGTTCACCAGCTGTACCATCCCCCCTGTTGAGACGTGGCATTGCCCATGGCTCAACAATGCTGCATAGCGAAACAAATTAGAGGTAGCATTGGTTTTCCTTCTTTAGAGATGTACAGCCCCTTTTCGAGGATCGCTCCTCATTTTATCCATCGCTGTTTTTCAACTTGTATAGTGAGTGTCTGCATTGTTTTTAACATGTCTAGATCTAAGGTTTCAGATGGTTGCAATTCCTTATTTAAAAGAAATACTTCTGTGGCTGCTTGTTTTGCAGCTGTATCAGCTCTCGCATTACCTTTTGAAATCCTATCCTGTTACTTGGTGTGAGCTGTACATTTGTAAATGGCCACTTTCTGAGGTAACTGAATAGATTCTAAAAGATCTAAAATAAACTGTGCATGATTTATAGGTTTGCCAGTAGATGTTATCATTCCCCGGTTTTTCCACTGTTGTGCAAACACATGTACAGTGGAAAAAGCATACTGGCTGTCAGTAAAAATGTTTACACATTTACCCTTTGCTAGGGTACATGCCTGTGTCAGGGCAATCAATTCTGCTGCCTGTGCAGATAAATAATGTGGTAAAGATTTTGCTTCTACAATCTCTGTATTGGAGACTACTGCATATCCTACTAGGTTTTTTCCTGCAGGGCCTCTTTTGCACGAGCCATCCATGTAATATGTCACCTCTGCATTGTCCAAGGGGATGTCCGTGAGATCTTTTCTAGGTAGGGTCTTTTGCTCAATTACCTGCAGGCAGTGGTGGGGTGTGCCATCTGCAGGGGTTGGGAGCAGCGTAGAAGGGTTCAAAGTTGTACATCATTCAATTGTTATATGAGGGTGGCTCAAGAATATAGTAATGCAGGAAAGATGCCTTGCAGGGGAGAGATATGCCACTTTTTCTTGCAGTAAAATGATCCTGACTGCATGGGGTACTCTCAAAGTGAGAGGGTGGAACAAGACTACTGAGGCTGAAGCCTGTACTGCCATTGCAGCTGCAACTACTGCTTGTACACAGTGGGGTAAGGATCGTGCCACTGGGTCCAGTTGTGATGAATAGTAAGCGATGGGGCGTTGCTTATCCCCATGCTGTTGAGTTAATACCGATGTCATGTAACCCTGCTTGCAATCTACAGTCTGGAAAAAACGTTTATGATAGTTTGGCAATCCCAGAACTAGTGAGGACACTATTAACTGCTTTAGTTTACAAAAGGCAGACTCTGCCTCTGGTGTTCATTGTAACAAATCCTGCGCTGCCATATGCGTCTTATATATATGGTCAGTTAAGGGTGCAGATTCCAAAGCATAGTTTGGAATCCAGCTTCGGCAAAAATTAGTTGTACCCAGGAAGGAAATCATTTACTTCTTGGTAGTGGGTTTTGGTGCTTGTAAAATTTGCTACTTTTCTGTCCTCATCTAACATTCTACCTTCCTTGGATATTACATATCCTAGGTATTTAACCTGTTTTTTCCAGAGCTGTAGTTTGTCTTTGTTTACCTTATGTCCCTCAGCAGCTAAAAATTGTAGAAGTGCTATGGTATCTTCCTTACAACCCTGCTGGGTGGGGGCCGCCAGCAGAATGTCATCTACATAAAGTAAAACCTGGCTACCTCTTGGTGGGTTGAATCCCGCCAAGTTGCTTGCTATTTCTTGTGAGAATATCATTGGACTTTCACAATATCCCTGTGGTAGGCATGTATATGCATATCTTTTTCCCTGAAATGTAAATGCAAACCAATGCTGGCTATCAGGGTGTATCGGTATCAAAAAGAATGTGTTGCTAATGTCTGCCACAGAAAAATACTTTTGTTGAGGTTTTAAGTCATTCAACAGGGTGTGTGGATCTGGCACTATGGGTGCCCTTGGTATTACCGCGTCATTTACAGCTTGTAAATCCTGGACCATACACCATTCTCCATTGGCTTTTTTAACTGGAAATAAGGGTGTGTTACATGGTGAATCGGGAGATTCTATTAGTATCCCTCCTTTAAGTAAGGATGCTATAATAGGCTTTATCCTTGCCTCTGCATCTTTTCTTAAGGGATACTGTATTTTTTGTGGTCTGAATGCTGACTTTGGTGTTTTAGTAACTGGCCCCACTGTCCAGAGAGCCTCTGGTATACTTCGCAAGGCGTTTTCTTCCTCCTTTAATAGGACTGTCCATCAGCTGTCTTTGCTAGATTGCAAGTGCACAGCTGGGTTAGTCTGAGTTATCCAATTCAATTTTTGTACTTGTATCCCCTGTTCTGACAGTTCTAGTTCTGTCTGTTTCTCCCATCTCGTGGCTTTTGCTCCTAGGTCTGCCCATTTTTATATTTTTGTTTTTAGTTAAGCTAATATGGTAATCGATTAGATTTATAAAGTGCAAAAAACTCTTGGGGCAGCGAACAGCTGGCTACAATGTTCCCTTCTGTGTCCCAGTACAGGTGTCCCAGTACAGGTTACGCAGCATCAATCTATTTGTATGATTCTTAAATAATTCTTTCTCATATTCCTTATCAGGTCCTGGTGTATTAGAAAAATACAGGGTGCAGTGCAACAGGTGTTGCTTGTCAATGTCAAGGGAGGGAAACTTACTGATGGCTACGTTCATTAGTTCCTCGGTCACAGCCCGTGGACCAGTCGTAACCAAGTCCTGGCTGTACCAGTAAAACATTTCACCCTCCGATTTCACCACAAAGGTATTATTGTGTCGCTGTGCTTCCATACCCTGCATGGTTGGGACTACTGCTATACCAAATATCTGCATGAGGTCTCTGCCCAAGAGATTTACTGGGCATTTTGCAGAAACTACAATTTTGCTTTTCTGTGTTAATCCTGAAATTGTATTAGTTATTGCAATGTTATGGGAGAGAGGCTCCCGATACAGCTGTCCATTAGCTGCTTTGACCAGTATGTAATCAGGTGACTCTATGTTTTCTGGTAGTTTGGAGGGGTGTATCAGGGTCCGTGATGCCTCTGAATCACACAAAAATTTGACCGCCCTTCCTTCTACCAAGAGTGTAACTTCTGGTTTTGTGTCCACTAAATAGAGCTCCAAGCTCAATAAAGCTAGGTCTAATATTTCGTTTTCTTCATTGTCACTAACTTCCTGCACTTCCTCTACTCCCTCAATCACATTCTCATTTGTCCTTTCTTTACTAGCCCCTTCTAGTGATTCTTGACTATCATATAGTCATTTCTCATCCTCCTTGTCTTTCGTTGTTGCCTTCTTATTTTTCCTGCAATCCCTTGCCAAATGTCCCTTTTTACCACATTTAAATCATTCTCCCTTTTTCTTATGCCCTTCAAAGTCCTCTGATCGCTGATCAGACTGCTTGTTTCCCTGTGCATTTTTCTTGCCCTTTTTCCCAGACTGCACTACATAAACTTCTGCTCCGTCTTCTACAGAAAATACTGAGCTTTCTTTTTCTTTTTGCTATTAAAATGCCTTTTGGCATGTCTAGCATATTCAAGTAATGATTGTAACCTGCTGGAACGATGGTCTACCATGTGTTTTGTAATAAAACTGCTTATAGGCGCACTACTGCCTTTCAAAAATGCATTATTTAACTGCTGTTCATATGGGGAATCTTGCATTTGATCTTCAGGAACCTGCATTCCACAGTGGTTATTAAAACATTCTAACAATCTGGCAAAGTACCGGTCAATTGTTTCACCTTCTTGTTGGATGCATTGATTAATGCAAGTCCAGTCTGCCCTAGGTTTCCATTTTTCAGAGATGCGGTCTGTAAGACCTTTTACTCTTGTGTCTAATTCTGCGCTGCTATGTGGGAGGGGTCTTTGTGCAGTGTCATGAGGATTCCAGTTGCCACAAATCATGTACCAATCTGGCCCTACAATTTGTCTAACTACTTTTTCTACTTCTTCTCCATTTAAGTTATAACTTAACCTTATTCCTTGTAAGTCTTCTGAAAATTTTCTAAAATTAATCTTCGGATGGGGAATTCCCTCAGTGGCTTTCCGGATATCTTCTGGAGTCCAAGGTCTATATACTAAGATAGTTGGGTCCTGATTGTCCTGACCTGCCTGAGGATTAGGTACTTCTATAAGCGGGCATATTTCTTCTTCTTCTCCTATAGATCGTGAATTCTTAACTATTTGCCATAACTCAATACCTTCTTCTGAATTACTTGCCTTTGTTCGGGACCTGGTCCCGATGGGATCTCTGATTTTAGTTAGAGATATTATAAAACTAAAACTATCTTCAGTGACCACAGGATATAGTGGGAGTGGACTAACCTGTTCACTCGCTTCATATTCTGGTAAGGGAGGCAGAGGGTGCTGATACTATTACTAAGTTATTATCCTCCTTATCTAAAAACATTGCTTTTGAATCTTTGTTCCTTTGGTCCCTATGGTTTACTTCCTCCAGCCACCTGTGTGCTTGAGGAATTACTAACCGCCATTGCTTTTTTACCTGACCCTTGGAATCGTTTTTGAGTTGTTTTGAAGATAGAGGATTTTTCTAATTTTCCATCGAATTCATATTTATTAACCCATTTTGAAAAATATCTAATATTATCGGCGTGCTTCGACTGCATATATTTTGCGTCTTCCATTAATGGCGGGTTCTGGGGTGTTTTTGTGCAATTATTACCCATTTTATTTTACCTTTGATTGTTATGTAACGTCTCTTAATTTTAACGTGTACCACGGATTTTGTTATAGTCTCTTCAGAATGACTGCCTACTTATTCTGTTTTTCCTGATCTATGACAAGACAGTACTCTTTTTTTTTTTTTTTTTTTTATCCCTGACTGTAAGAAAAATACAATCTGATAAAAAACAATACACATCTAGTCCCTGATCTGAAACGGATCTACTTTTTTCTGTTTTCTATCTTACCTGAGTCCATGTGATTGATCACCGATTCGTGGAGACCCATCCTTCAGTCACAGATCAGAAAGTGTCTGGCCTCTTTTGGCAACAATTTAGTCAGAGGACTTTCCTTATAAGAAGAACTGATTTGGTTTCTTCCCCGTACGGTTTCAGCCACCTGGCCGTCTGATCCGAGGTGAAGAGAGGGTTCCTGTCCAAAGGACCAATCTGTAAAAGGAAAAACTTCAAAGATCAATACACGTTGTGTGATGTTAATAAACTTTTTCTTATAGCTCTGTGTTTGGGTTCCTCATTTTTCTCTTTTGTACTAGTTGAGGTGGTCAGTTAACCAAACAGTGCTTCTGGGATTGTCCCTAAAAGGAAGTTTCTATTTTTTGTGGGTCTTATGCAGCTTAAAAAAGGTGAGACAAAAATGAGTTACAGGCTGATGGCATTGGCATTTAGGAATAATTCTGTATGAAACCTTCAAAATCCTCAACTTAAGAGATATAGTTATACTCCTTCTAAAGGGACAGACGAAACATGCCTTTAATATTGTGTTTTAGATTGCTGATACCCTTCCATTTTGAATGTACTTATAAATTTGTATGTTGAAAATTTTGAATTTTCTATGTTGCCTTTTTAGTGGAAACAAACTTCAAGTGATGCTGCTGTGCGGGTTTAAGATATACATGCTTTTATAAACATCCAAAATGTATCCAAATAGTTCTTGGCCTGTCGCCCCTAAGTAACTATTGTTTCCCTACATTATCTTTAGTGCATTATAAACCATTTTTGCAACTTTTTAGTTAATTTTCCCTGTGTTCCTCACCACTGAAAACATAGAATGTTTTCTTGCAGTGTATTGGCTAAAAAACAAAATTGGCAAGATGCTGCTGTTTCAAGATTCTGTACATAATAAGTAACGAAAGCCTCTAGGTCTCAGTTGTGTAACTGTGAAGAAAAACATTAAACCACTCCTTAAAAAGAAGATGAATCTGGGGGAGTACGAATAGTTGTAATCAGAGTACAAATGTGTTAATTTTTCCAATGTGCTTATGTGTAAAAGGGGGGTGTGATAATTACAGAAGCAGTATATAATAATGTTGTCTTATATCTACTTTAGTTTTACTTTTAGAACCAGCTTACAATTTCTCACTAATAACAAAGACAGAAATTGTGTGTGGGAGGGAGAATTTGCTGTGAATCTGTCCGTTAATAGATTTGTGATGTAGTCACTATGTTGTAGGGATTTTGTTTCATCTGCTTATGGGACAGATTTTAGAAACAAAGTAATCAATCAGTTACTGGCATCAAATCGCTGTAATCAAACTACAAATAATGTCTTCAATTTTCCAGTGTGCTTACTATGTGTAAATGGGGCTCTGATAATAACAGAAGAAATATCTAATAATGTTGTTTTAGATCTACTTTAGTTTTAGTTTTAAAACCAACTTACAGTTTCTCATTTAGAACAAAGAGAAAAGTTGTGTGTGGGAGGGAGAATTTGCTGTGAATCTGTCCATAAATATATCAGTGGTGCAGTCGCTAAGTTGTAAGGATTTATTTTAGCTGCATATGGAACAGACTTTAGCAACAAAGTAATCAGTCAGTTTTCTTGTTTCACAATCGTCAATTTAAAACACACTAAAAGCAGAGATGAATACAAGGATGAAATAAAAAAGCCCTCTTGGCTTTGCACAGTTCATTCCAAAAGTAATTACAGCATACCTCCATATGCATGCTCTGCTGTCCTAAGAGGTAACTCCACCAGTTTCACTGCATACAGGCTCAGTCTGCCACACACAACATATTTTATCCATCAGGCTCTGAAAGGTGGCTGGAGGTGCAGGTGAGTCAAATGGTAAAACTGTGTATTGAAATAAACCATCAGAGGTTACAAAGTCTGTACCTGTCAAAACAAGTTTTTAAGATTGTTGGTTCTTTATTGGCTTATAAATTCTGTGCATGGGATAGATATCAAACTTTGAAATGCTATTCTGTTTCCTAATGTATTCACAGAATCTGATTCTTTAACAGGGTACTGTAACTAGCACTGCTAGGCCTCTCCATTCAGTCTGGGACTCTTGTCCATCTATCCATCCATTAATAGCCACTTCTTTCAGATTTTTGCCTATGAGTACAGACTGGAACATCAACAGCATCTTTAACTTCCTCTTTTACTGATTTTTTTTTTTTTTATTGTTACTCTGGTACTCTGTAAAGCTGCAAGATGTCCTTCATTCTGGGTGTTGCTTCTGTGTTGTGTTCTATTAGTTTAGTTCTCCAGGTATTTCTGAGAACACTCATTTAAAAAAATCTTATTTCCTACTTTTGACAAGGATTCCCCTATCTATAGTACAAGTAGAGAGTATCTGATCGATTCCCCTATCTATAGTACAAGTAGAGAGTATCTGATCGATTCCCCTATCTATTGTACAAGTAGAGAGTATCTGATCTTTCTTGTATGAATTTCATTTGCAAGCTAACCACATAACTTTCTACTTTTGCCTTGGTTTTAGTTCATTAATGTGATAAATTTCACAATGTTTCTCTTTCTTGGTTCTTTAAGTAGTGGACACCATTTAGTCTTTCACACACTTCAAAGGGAGTTGCCAGTTAGCCAGAAATTTGTTCTGTGTGGAAGGGGCTAATACTAAGACTTAATTCCCTGTGTCAAATTCTTTAAGTTGGGAGTTGGCATAATGGTTAAGGTTTTTACCTTACAGATACAAGATGCAAGATTTCATTCTCAAATGGGATAACTGGCTAGGCCTAAAATGAATTGCCAAGAGCGGTAAACCTAGTACTAATAAGATGGGTATTTTTACTGTGACTCATGATTGCAGCTCTTGGGCTTCTGCATGTGCTCCTTTGTTGTTGCAGTTGGTGCAGAGGATTAAGACTGTGGGGTGTGAGTGAGCAAGTACAGGGTTTGATTCCTCCGGTCTTCCTTTGATTAATGTGAGACCTTAAGCAAGTCACTTGACCAGGCTGTGCTTTGGGGAAATTTGCAATTTGGGCTAGGCTCATTAATGGTCTCCTGGACGGCATGCCTAGTAACTACCTATGAACAAGCTAGTGGGCATAACTAGCTTTATTATTTCCTGTAAGCAACGTTTTCTATTGCACTTTCAAATTATGTCTTATCTTCTTCACAAGTCTCTATAACAATGTGAAGCAATCTTCTGGAACAACATGAATAGAGTACTTCAGGAGGGGTAAACCCAGTGGAAGCATGTAACTCCTCACTTATCCCAGACAAGTAAAGTAATAACATCAGGTTCTTACTGTTTATATCAGTAGCTTTTCTTAACATGAGCTTGTGTTTTTTTTTTTTTTTTATACTGAACTTATCTACTAAATTGTTAGAATGTAGATGGTACAGTGATATTGTAGCTGATAATCCTAAAGCATTGGTACAGTTGATGCAATAACCCTGAAATAAAAGCAATATCTTGGTTAGTAAATATTATTTTAAGGATATCCACTGTACAGAATAACATTACCAATTATATGGCAATAGACTTAGCATTATCCTTGCAAAACATACAGCTTCTGTAAATGTTGTAGCACAGTCCATTACTACTGAGTACTGATTTGCAACAACATATATTACTGCTAGCCTCAAATTCCATAACCGTGCACTCAGACAGCATTGAATCAATGGACTCTTAAAGCAAAAATGGCATGCAGTTTTCTGACATGCTGAACAAAAGAACCAGATATGTTGTATTTCATTCTTTATACCTGGGCAACAAAGTCTGGTTAACACTTTTTCTTATAAATTTATTACTGGTGTCCTGTAAGGTTTTAGCTCTATCAACCAGTGAACATTTTCTTCTTTATCTTTACTTACTCTATGTAAGAGATCATCTTTTAACTCGAAGTATGTATAAACAGTAACTGGAACATTGTTCTCACTGTCTTCTTTTATGTATATTCTGTATTGTTTTACTTAAGGTTTCATCTCCCCTTTGTGCTCTTTTTTTAAAGTGTATCTGGATTACCTGTAATTCTCAAAATTCAGGGTTACTTCCTTCACTATGTTATCTTGACATGAATGGAATATCCACCTCCTCTTGCTGTATACAGGCTGCTGCTTTTATTTATTTATATATTACCTTCCTCCAAGTCCCTGTCCGATGTCTCCCCTACCCGTATATAATTGGCCTATTAGTTCTGAGAGTACAATAGCTGACATGTCTGTCTAGGTGAAAGCCCTAGACTCCCATTCATCCTGCATGGGAATCCTGAGTTCTCCAGTGAGAGTTGGGTGGTAGAGAGTGGGTCAGTGTACTGGTTCTGGGTGATGACTTGCACTCTAAATCTTGGAGCACCCTCCTCCCTTGGCAGCTCATCCTAGCTCTATGATAACAGTCCCCTGAGGGGACCCATACCTCTGCATGCCAAATTTCCTTTGCTATATAGTGCAGATGCACTATTGACAATCCAGGATTAGCAGGTTCCCATTCCACCAGGTTAGCACATTGTTCTCACTAGGCATTACCCCTGTAACAAGCCAGTGCTGCCTCCCTTTCCCAGGATGGGTGAGACAGCACCTGCCACTTATTCCCATCCTCTCCGGCTGTATACTACATTCACAGTTGTGCTGTGCACTTTTTGGTTATTATATACCATACTACACTTGTCTTTCTATTCCTACATCTCAGCCAGCAGCCTTAAAATATTTTTGAGTTAATTACCCTACTGGAAAGAGAGAAGTGCTACTGTTTTTGGTATTTACCCAACACGAAGGAAGAGAGAAAGGAAATTGACTTTTCTTGTTGTGTGACTTAGCTACACTTTACAGAAGAGAGACTTGTGCAGACCTGTATAAACATTCCCTATCAAATGTCCTCATTTCTTTCCAAAACAAATTATTCACGAGAAGGCTACTTAGACCTTTCAGCAAAAAATGGCTAACCAAGGATGTCCGTCTCTCTGCATACTTAAGAACAGTGCTTAGAATGAATGAAAAAGGAACTCTTCCAAGTGCAGATTGCAACCATTTCATCCAGTTACACAACCTGGCACACCTCAGAATTTTATAAGGTGCAATCAGAAGAAGTTTTGGAAACTGGGTAACAAAAATATAACAGGAATACTCTCCCAAGTGAAGCTTTACACAAATACTCTGTCAAACTAGGCACAGGTTATTTCTCTGCTAGAGACATTCCTAACAAAGTCTCTTGCACCTGTTACAGTACTGCTACATCTTTGCACTCCTGGTCCTCAGATTCCAATCCCTCCCTTCTACTTTAAAAAAATCTCTCCCAAAGATGTGTCATTTGTTTTTAGACAAGATCCCTGCTGATGCCCCTCCTGGCATAGATTGATGCCACCCCTTGTTTTCTTCTTTTGCAAGGACAACATACTTTGTAGATCAGAGCATGTGTATGTACCTTTAAGAAGCATTTCCAGATGTAACACATGCATATAAATACTGAGCATGTGCAGGCAGCAGTGCCATTTTGAAAGAATGGCCAGAGTGTTAACATGTATGAATGTGGCAGTCAGTCTGTTTATACGTGTTTGTGTGTAATAAAGCTGATTGAACTGAACCCACAAATGCTCATCTGTTTTATCCTTACCAGAGAAGTGACGTGTCAGAACCAGGATCAGAAGAGCTACTACTTTGAGCCATGAGGTGCAGAGTTGAAGGTGAAGGCAGACTAAGCAGGTTGAGTGAAATGGAGCTCAGGCAAGCAAAAAGGGAGAGAAATTAGCTAAATGTAAAGAAAACTGCACAAATGGTTTATTTGGCAAAGAAAATAAAACGGTGCATTTATAAGGCACAAAATGCATTATTTATTTATTTTCTTTATTTTACATTTGTGTACTGGGGAGGTCCAATTACTAACATAGTATACACCAAACGAGTAGCACAAAAACATATTATTAAGCAAACAAAAGGCGAAAATTGCATTATTAATGAAACAAAATGTTGGAAGCCATGATATGTGATAAAATTAACAAAATTATTCATGTGTGGATCAGATTTATCTTTGATTTGCATAACAAGCTTGTTTAAAGTAAAACAAGCACAAGAAAAGTATAATGAGCATGATAAGAGATAAAAGGGCATAAGTACAATACAAGGGCAAATTAAGCTTAAAGAGGAAGGCAACTGCATCTTTTAAGTGAAGGACCGTGTTTGGGTACAAACTACTATTTCACATTGACCAAATCTATTCAAAGCATAACTAGAGTTATTTGAAGCGTCTCAGAGTGTGCAAAGTGTTTGCAGAGTGTGTGCTTTATTATGGTGCAATTATTTCAAAGAATTTGATGTGTGCAAAGTACAGTTATATTGCAAAGTCCAGTCAAAGTACAACCATTTCGAAAAGTTTCTTGTGCTGTGTGCATTTATTCACAGAAAGCCACCATTTCAGAGCGTTTCTTATACTGTACAGAGTTATTTCGCAAAGTACAGCCATTTTGAAAGGTTCTTGTGCTGTGTACAGTTTATTTGAAAAGTGCATTCATCTCAAAGTGTTTCTTATGCTGGGCTTTTTTACATTGTGTACAGTTTGTTTGCAAAGTACAGTCATTTCGAAGTATTTCTTACACTGATGAGTGGTTTCATAAAGTACAATGATTTCAGAGTGTTCTTGTGCTACGGAGATTTTTTGGCAAAGTGCAGTTATTTCGAAGAGGCTGTTGTGCTACTGGGAATAATTACAAGTACTGGAATAAAGTTCTGGAAATATATATATATATATATATATATATATATATATATATATATATATATATATGCATATGTGTGTGTATGTTTGTACATGATTTCAAGCACCTTTACTACTGTGTGTTGATATGGCAGAGGCATTTTGCAGACCAGGTCCACTTGTGTTTCATCATAATATAGCAGAGAATTGGACAGTATTTGAGCAAGAATATGCTATTTTCATACAAGCAGCTTTTTCTGAAAAAGATGTACGTACAAGGGCATTCATTTTGGTTAGCTTAGCTGGGTCAGAAGCAATTGAAAGAGAGCGTTCATTTGTGTATGCACCAGAAATATATGCAGGAAAGGAGGAAAACCATCATAGTGTGGTACTGGGTGAATCAAGGAAAGAACCTGAGTGCTTAAAATGTAAATTTAGAGAAATGTGCAACCCCCGAACAAATGTTACATTAGAGAGGCACTTATTTTTCACAAGAGACCAAAAGCCAGGTGAAACTTTTGCAACTTATATCACTGACTTTGAGGAAATAAAGCTACAACGTGCAGATTTGGTGACTTGAAAGATTAATAAAGGGCAGGCTTATGTGTGGTGTTAGTAGTGCTGCAGTGAGAAAGATTTTGCTTTGTGACAGTGATTTAACGTTAAGCAAAGTCATAGAAATTTGTCAAGTCCATGAGCTCACAGAAAGGCATGCAAGTATGCTTACATGTGATAAGAACATGGTTTCAACAGCATCTAGAGCAAATGTAGACAGTATGCATCACATGGCAAGTAGAAACAGGCCTATGCACATGACAGCAGCAACCCCTGTGGATGTGGCAGGGAGAACCCATAGCTTTTTAGCAAGTTCCAAAACTAGCTCAGCAAAAAGGGCATGCTCAGTACAGTATAAGAGTGAGTCTGCAAAAACCAAGTCAAGTCTTATTGTCAACTGTCATAATTCTGGAGCCAACCACGAGTCTAAAAGAAAGAAGTGCTTAGCATTTGGTCAGAAATGCCACCAGTGTAAAAAAATGGAATAATTTTCAAAAGTTTTGTAAATCAAGCAAGCCTCATTCAGTTACTAAGAATGGTCACTCAAAAATTCATGTTGATCATATAGAGAGCTACAACCCTACTTTATGTGTGGTTGGTGAAAAGGTTAATGCAGTAGATTTTTTAGCAAAGAACAAAGTATTTGGTATGGTCCTGATCGATGGTAAACCCACAGTGCTCAAAGTAGACACTAGTTCAAAGTGTAATGTAATGTCAGCAGAAACATTTGTTAAAGTGAGAGCTGGTGAGCAACTTAATTTGGTCAATTGTACAAAGCCTGTTGCTAATGTAGGTGAATAGTTTAAAACCAAAGACTCAGTAATACTTTCATGCTATTTGGCTGGGAACAGATCCAGCTTGCAATTTTATGTGAGCCGAAGACCTGTGCAGTCATTATTAGGTCTCGGAGACAGTTTAAGAATGAAACTGCTTTCTTTTAACAAAGAAGTCCATCATGTAGGCACATGTCCCAGTTCCAGCTTCAGTGATACTATTTTCTCAGAATATGCTGATGTGTTTGAAGACAAGATAGGCAAACTTCCAGTTGTGTACTCCATGGTTAGACCCAGAGGTCAGCCCAGTGATCAGACCAGTAAAAAGACTTCCAATAGCTATGCATGACAAGGTCATTGTCCAGTTAATCAAAATGTTGCAGCAAGGTGTGATTTGTCCAGTCACAGAACCAACTGAGTGGGTATTTTCCATTGTAGCTGCTCATAAGAAAATTTGAGATGAAATCAGAATATGCATTGACTCAAACTTGAACAAGGCATTAAAAAGAGATTATCATCCTATGTGTATAGTCAAGGAGATTGCAACCCTCATGCCAAATACCACTATTTTTTTTTTCTGTCTTAGATGCAAAGAGTTCATTTTGCCAAGTGATGCTTGATCGCAAATCTTCACTGCTTACATTCAGTACCTCATTTGACAGATACAGATTCCTCAGGATGCCTTTTGGAATAAGTTCTGCCAGTGAGGTCTTCAGCGTGCAATGAAGTAAATTTTTTCAGGCTACCCACGTGCAATAATAGTTGATGATTTACTGGTTAGAGGTAATGGTGAAGCAGAGCATGTCAAAAACCTCAGGAATGTTCTGGACAGAGCACATGAAGTGAATTTAAAGCTCTGTCCTCTGAGTGCAAATTCAGACTACAAAAAGTTACTTATGTAGGTCATTTATTTACCAGTACAGACTTACGACTAGATCCTTCTAAGCAAGCAGCCATTCTTGAGGCGCCAGCTCCAGACAGTGTCCAAGCTTTACAGCATTTTCTTGATATGGTTAACTATTTGGACAAATTTATCCCTGACTTTGAGTTATCAGCACCTTTAAGAGAGTTGACATGCAAAAATGTTGCATGGTCATGGTTAGAACAACACTAGAGAGCATTTGATAACCTCAAACAGCAAATTGCTAACCCTTCTACACTAAGATCCTATGATGTCCACAAAGTTCGGTCTTGGTGCAGTTATTCTTCAAGAGGGCAGACATGTTGCCTTTGCAACTAGAACTCTTACCCAAACTGAGATGTAGTATGCTCAACTTGAGAAAGAACATTTGACAGTTGTGTTCACATGTTTGAAGTTCCATGAGCATATTTATATTTATGGCCAAGTTATCCAGATAGAAACTGCCCATCAACCTCTAGTTACTATTTTAAAGAAGCCTATGCATTCTGCTCCAGTAAGACTACAAAGAATGATGCTTAAATTGCAAAAGTACAATTTCAAAATGGTCTATACAAAAGGTAAACTTCTTTATGTGGCTGATAAGTTATACAGATTGCCCAAAAATACCATGAAACAGCTTGATGCAGAGAATGACTGTGATGTCGTGGAAGTGCATAATTTTTCTACCACGAGACTTGATGAGCTGAGAAATCATACAAAGACTGATACAATTTTGCAAAAGCTCAACCACTTCATCAATGTAGGATCCTGTGTACTGCCAGAAGTACAACCTTACTTCCCATACAGAGATGAGATGCTGATGAAAGATGGTATCATTTTCAAAGGTCCAAAATGTATTGTTCCTACTTCCTTACAATGTGAATACATTCAGATTTTTCATCGTGGCCACCCAAGTTACAATTTTACCAAAAGAACAGTGAGAGGACTAGTATTTTGGTCTTCTCTAGCAAAAGACATTGATAAAGTGCTTTTTTTCTTCAGTGCGCAATAGTACTAAGCTGAATTTGCAAAAAAGAGCCACTTCGGCTAAGCCAAATTCCTGAACTACCTTGGTCAACAGTAACAACTGACATATTTGAGTGGAACTTAGTGCTGGTAGATACTTATTTGAACTGGCTTGAGATCGATTTGCTACCTAACCTAACATCCAGTGCTGTTATTATTAACAAGAAACGTCCTTTCTCAGTCCATGGTAGTCCACACAAAGTTATTTCTGACAACGGTTCTCAGTTTACCAGTCAATTGTTTCAGAGATTTGCTAAAGAGTGAGACTTTATCCATGTTACCAGCAATCCTGAATATCTTCAGTCAAACAGCCTTGGTGAATGTGTGGTACAGAGTGCAAAGCAATTACTGAAGAGGTCAAAGCATGACAATACCGATATCTTCTTGAGTTTACTCACTCTCAGAAATATACCCCATGACAACCTACTTGGCTCACCTGCTCAGAGACTTCTGTCTAGACAAACCAGAACAGCCTTGCCTATCAGTTCTAGTTTGTTGGTGCCTAATGCTAAAAAACAACAGAGCAATCAAAGCTCAACTTTTTAAAAAGCATTTTTCTCAGAAGTCCAGCTATGATAAAATAAGCAGATTTCTTTGTCTGTTAAAAGAAGGAGAGACAGTGAAGATGCAAATGGTGAAGGACTTTGATTGAATTGGTCAAGTGAGAGGTATATGTACTGAGCCGAGATCCTACTTGGTAGAATCTGAGGGTATAGAGTACAGTAGAAACCGCAGACATCTTCTTCCTGTATCAGAAATGATATTGCAGCATCGTACCTGTGATACAGACTCTAGATTTCAGAGCAACCCTGACAATGTTTGTACTGAAGAACATGTCACAGTATCCATTCCTGTTCATGATGATGCCCCAGATGTCCCCAAAGTTGAACATTCCTTGAAGACAGTCCCCATTGCTAGATACAATTCTGACTTTCATGTTACATAATCAGGTCATATTTCTAGACCTAGTGTAAAATACACAGCAGTGTGGACATAATTGTTTTATATGTGTCTGATTTTGTATAATTGCATGTCAAAAGATAATTTCAGTAAATTGCATATCATTGAATACTGTCATTTCATATGGATTATTTCTCAAATTAGGAGGGTGTAGATCAGAGCGTGTGTATGTACCTTTAAGAAGCATTTCAAGTTGTAGCACGTGCATATAAATACTGAGCACGTGCAGGCAGCAGTGCCATTTTGAGAGAACAGCCAGAGTGTTAACATGCATGTGTGTGGTAGTCACTGTGTTTATAATTTTATTTAAGTTTGTTACAAAGTCTCATTTCTGATGTGTTTGTGTGTAATAAAGCTGCTTGAACTGAAACCACAAATGTTCGTCTGTTTTATCCTGATCAGACGAGCAACATACTTGTCCTGCTAAATCATCTGTGCAATTTATATGTAACCAAAACTGTAATGCTGCACCAATGGAAAATAGCTAGAGTCAGACCATTTCCCCAAATATAACCCAGCAGCTGTAAATGACTACAGCCCTGTTTCTATTCTTTCCACCCTGGGAAATATTCTGTAAAAAATAATTTATAACCAATTAACATTACACCTGAAGTAACCTGTCAACAGCAACACACATTTAGACATACCAAGGCACAATGTCTGCACTGCATATACATACAGATGACATTCTGATTTTGCAGAGACAAAGGACATCTGAAAGATGTTGTATTTGTGGACTGATCTAAAGCTTTTGAATCATTAAGGTACTCTGTTCTCCTCAAATTATTAACTCAGTCAGCATAGTCCCCTAATTGTGCATGTGTTTCAAGGACTTCCTTGAAAACAGATCCTTTAAGGTACAGATTGCCTCCTTCTCCTCCAACAGCTCCTATTACCAAAGGAATTCCATAAAGGCCCATCCTCCTACCGCAACAGCTGCTGTTACCAAAGGGGGTTCCTCAAAGATCCCCACACAAATTCTGTTACCAAGGGGTCACTATTTCTAGTTCTAGTCTCTCTGTCCTTGTAAACAACCTGTCATAGGGCATCCACTCCTTGCAAATAATTTTATATGCAGATGACACTCTCCAATACAGATCAGGCCCTTCTCCATGTCTTATAAAGCAACAACTTGAATAAGCCCTCCCCTTACTAAATAGCTGAGTCTTGAAAGGCCTGTGTCTGTGCTGCTTTGTAACTCTACAAATGTTCTTCAAATGCTACTGTACCTGGACCTTATATATTGCTAAAATGCCTCACTTGAAATATCTTCCTATTACAGATACTTGGATATCTGGTTAGACCTAGCATAACCTCCAACACCATATCCAGGTCAAAAAATCCACACTGAACAAATGTTGTTTTTTGGCCCAGAAAAAAAATCATACTTTCTCAAGCCTACTACAAGAGTGGCAATTGGTAAAGGGATACTAGTTCCTCAACTGGTGTATGACCTGCTACTGACATCAACAGCCTCACAGAAAAAAACTAGCATCTGTGCAATCCCACAACATTTGTAGATTCATTTCCCTGTCCTCAAAAAGAGAACATTATTTTAAGTCTATATCAAAAGCCAATTGGCTTCCTATATCATAAAAAACTACCCTTCTGTTAGTTGCACTTTTTATTCAAGCAGCTCATGGGACAAAACTTCCCATTCTTCATATTAAGGATTCCTGAGAGGCCATTCCCCTCATATAACCTTATATCTCTGCCCGATTCCACATCTAACCTGCAAGGTCTAGTTTTCAGTCTAAAAAGCATTGAGCTTGCATTCTACCCCCCCCCCCCCAAAATCTGGGAATCTATTCTTGATGACCTAAAACATTTCATCAGTATACTCCTGATGACATAAGAACATTCTACTACTCCATAAATTCCAGAAAGAACTGAATATTTTTCTCTTCAGATACTTTAACTGCAAATGCTTCCCGAATAAGTCTGTGACTAGAACCTCATTATTTATTATTTATTTATTTTATTTGAAGTTTGTTTGCCAGGATAATCCATTGGACCGAATGAGCCCATTTTCAATGGAGTCCTGGGGAGAAAAGCTCCAAAGATACAATATCAAAAACAAAATATCAAAAATACAAATAAGAATAAAGTAAAATATAATAGGTAGAACATAACATCTACTGTTTGATAAGTATCACAGTAGTACATGTAAGCACAAGATAGTATTAAGAAAAACAGGAAAAGCAACAGAACTGCAAAACAAGAATAACAAATAAGTTTACAATTATTAATTTCTATATTCACTAGTAAATGTAAGGAAAGAAAGTATTAGTTAAGAATTTTAGTTAGTAGGTGTGCACAGATAGTATTTACATAAGTGGTTAACTAATAGTAGGAGTGTTCCTATGGAAGGGAAGGGATTATAGAATAAGGAGTGTGTAGTAGCTGGAGGAATTTATGCAGGGTGGGTACAGGAGCATTCTCAGTGAGAAGATAGGTGTGAATGGAGGAGAGATTTAAAGATAGGAAGGCTGCTGGTAGTACGGATATGTGATGGGAGGGGAGTTCCAGAGGCGGGCCAGGGCAAAGGAAAGTAAGAGTTTACCTGCTGGACGGTTAGGTTTATGGAGTTCAAGTAGGTTCTGAGTGTTGGTTCTAAGGGGTCTATTAGGATGGTGCTTGGTGAAGGCTGAGGAGAGAGAGGGGCAGAGTGAGGGCTTAAAGATGAGCTTATGAGCTTGAGTTAGTTGAGTGTAAGAAAGATAGTTTGGGAGCTCTAGCCAATTCAGTTTGTGGAGGGCAGTACAGTGGTGAGAGGAGGATCTATGGCCAGAGGCGAATTTAGCGATTTTTGTTGTAGCAGGAAGAAAGTTTTGTTTTGGTAGAGGATTTAAGGTTGGTTAGTAGTGGGGCACCATATAGTAGAGAGGGGATGAGGTATGTGGTAGATAGGAGGAATCTGGTAGAAGGGGAGAGGAAACGTGTGTGCCGGTAGAACATACCAAGTTTCTGATGTGTTTTTTTAATGTTTGTTTGTATATGGGAATCAAATGTGAGCTGATTATCAATGAGAGCTCCTAGCAGTATCATAAAAACATAAAGATCTACACTACTTTTAACAACTTAATCCTACTATTCTATTCTCTTTAATTATCTCCTCTTTAATATGTATTTCTACCCTGTCACCTTTTCACCTTACTTCCCTTATTTCCCATACACATCTTCCTTATACTTTCAACTGCTCGCATACAAGCCACTGTAATTAACTCGTGCCTGAAATGTACAGTAGACAATTTTAATTTACCAATTCTATAAATATTTTACATTTTATGCATACACAAACTACTTGTTTAATGTTTATTGATTGCTAAGCCTGAGATGAGTCTGAAAATGATTATGGAGGTCAGCACTCTCCCTCAGTTAACAGATGTTTACATGAATAAGTAAACATAATCTACAATGTTGTGGCCCTTCAAGAGAAGAGTGTAGCCGTCAAGAAGAAGAGGAAGACTACCTAAAAATATCTAGTGATTCTCCAAGACAGATGAATGTGATAGGCACAGTAGTTATCACCCTAAAGATCATTCTACAATTAAGGAAATTGAGCATGGGTGATTATACTGAAAGATATCTAAAGCACGTCTTGTTGCTTTATGAGATATGTAATTCAAAAGAATTGGGCTCAGTTCGACTGGAACAAAATTTTAATCTTCACAGGTTACAGGAGAAGCAGTCAACACCTATTTAACATGGAATGTACTGACTACATATGCTATCAAAATCTAAAATAAAGACCTGCTAGCTAGGGTTGATGTGTCGTCTTTAATGCAGGCTTTGATGTTTCATATCTGGATATTTAAAGCCACCTAAAACAGTAAGAGCTCAATGTCCGACTTAAATTTGTTGTTAGAACAAGAAGTGTATAGTAAAAGTGAAATGGTAGACATTTTATCAACCCATAGTTTAAAAAGGCACTCTCAATTAATTTAGGTAAATGGGCTTCTCAGAGTGACCCTAAGGGTACTGATAAAATTGGGTGCTGTAACTGAAAGGTTAATAGTTAATGAAACTGCTTAAAACTGAGCAGTTTGAGCCTGTAACTACAGTTATGAAGATGGTACAAAAAAGTGCTAGCAACAGCAGTGGTTTAGATATTAGAGGAAGGGGCACATTGATAAACGTTTAACTAATGACAGGAATGCTGTATTTTATTTTTTAAACATCATGCTAGTAAAGAACATGTAAATGCTGTGCCTATCAAAAATGTGGTATCTAATCCACATGCTGATAATAAAAACATCCTAGTGGAATGTCATAATGTTGCTGCTAGATTAGTAGAGTTTGCATACTGTCTCCATACCACTATTAAGTTAGCCACATACACAGTAAAGGCTGATGGGAAGAACCTGAAGAGGTTACTATATTCTGGGAGCATGGTCACAATTACTAAAGATAGCTACGTGTGCAAACATAAAATGTATGACAAGAGAAACTATAAGGAATTTAAAACTTTCCGTCTTTAGTGGAAATAATTTGTGTTTATGGAGATGAGAAATAATATCCATTAGCACATATAAATTGACACTGCTGGATAAAATTCAGTACGCAAAAGCTTTAATGTCTACATCAAAATTGGGTAAGGGTGACCCTCATCTCAAGGCATTGTGGAAATCATGAGTGACCTGAAGATACTCTATTAAAACAGGAGGGGGGGGGGGTGCAGCAGCTTGACACACAACTAAGAACAAACAGTCAAGAATATACCCCATAGTGGGGTACAACAACCTTACATGCTGTTAAAAATACACAATCCTGATGAAGTGAAATGGATAGGTGCAAAAATTTCAAAAATAATTAAAATCTGGCTTTGGCTTGAAGGGATAGAAGAACCTATGTGTTGTTTGGAACTTGTTATTGAGTCTTACAAGAAAAGTGCAGTTGTTAAGTTCAGTTCATGAAACAAGTCAGTGCAAAAACTAAAAAAGAAGAACCCATAAACCATTATATTGAATGTTGTTAGAAAATTCCAGTCATTAAAGTAATGAATGATGCCTGTAGGAGAGCGAGACCTGTAGTGAAAAAACATAGTGAAAGGGGAGAGAAAAAAGGAATCTGGACAGGTTTCTCCCTATAAAGTCAAACAGAGGGCTAGTCAAAAAGTTCACTCGGCAACAAGTACATAAAGAGAGAGAATTTACTTTGGTAAAAGTAAAGAATTTGTGAAAAGAAAAAAGTTCCTGGAATAAGTTTTTGTAGGAGAAAGAATACCAAGAGTAGAAACTCTGTATTCATTGGTGGAGAAGCTATACTGTCTGTTTAATGTCAGTGTACTGACAAAAGTGTTGCTGACAAAAGTGTTGCTGATATGGAAGCTTTGATGATAAGCAATGCGAGTTTTAAGAAACCACAGTAGGAGGATAACCCATAAACAAGGCCAGAGAAAACCTCTCCAGAATAGAAGGTGAAACAGATTCCATAACCATATTTTTAGCTGAATAAAGACTTGCTATACAGGATGAATACAGGCAAAGAAGTTCTGTACCAACTGTTAGTTCCAAAACCTTTACAACACTTGTGATTGAACTGCCACATAACCATATTCTGGGAGAACACTTAGAGATGAACAAAAGCTGGAATTTTAGAGACAAGACCACTTACACTGTAGAATCCCTATTTTAGGGCATGCTTTACAAACTAATTTTACATTTATCTGCAGTTACCCCTTGTAGGTAGATGGAGAGATTTCTAAATCAAGGTCTAATGGCTGTTGGCAATACTGTTTGCCACCATACCTCTCAACTGCACTGAATTTGTTGGAAAATACTGAATTTACAAAGAAAAATGACAGGGTGCCACGAAATCCCGAGTGGCCACTTTAAATCCTGATTTGTTTATATAACTTTCCCTCGCCAGCAATTACATCATCAGCTTGCTTCCATGGCCCAAACATTGGATGTGATGATGTGCTTGAGCCAAGTCAACAGCTGATTCAACTGCAGTATGCCTAACTCAAAGTGAGTAAGTGGCGAGCAAAAAGAATCGAGACAGTGAAGCAAGAAGCGTTAATTGGCTGCCAGCCCAGTAACCCAGGTAAATGCAGGCAGCATTGAGGTCACAGCAGTTACTTGGTGATGGAGTAGAGTTTCAGTTTATTCATGTACTGCAGTTTGAAAATAAGTCTCACATCACTAGTGCAACTAGGAATTTGCATGAAGGAGACAGGCAGCAAAGGGAGTAGTTGTTGTATATACCAAGTACTTAATGTAAGTAAAGTTCGCTATTGGAATTCTTTTAAATTTGTAGGCATGTTGTTGGCGGTTCAGTACCTTCTGAAAGAACACAGTTCCAAAGTTGCGCTAGAAAAAATATGTAAATAAATAAATAATTTGGCTGTGATCAAAATGACCAGTTGGTTACCTTGATCCAATCAGTCTGATCGGGATGTAGACAGAAACATTGTTCTGTACAAATACAGGGCAACCATGAAAAACACTGACTCCATAAACAACAGGTAGAACCGTTCCATCTGTTACGCTGCAGCCTCATCCTGCATTATGTAATTATTTATCCTTCTCCCACATTTATAACTGCACCAACAGAATGACAGTATTTTAAGCCTCCATCTAACTCTAGTGCTTTTCCCACAGTATCACAGATGATGGCTTAACAGAGGTGAGGAGTGGACGCAAACACCGGACTCATCAGGTCAAAGTCTCCAGGCCTCAATTTTCAGCTTGGTGATTCATTTTGTTTTAGGTTCGCTGTTAAGAGTAACCCCACCTCCCACTATGTGTCACCTGTTTAGGCCCAGACTACGGCATCCCTAGCTTTTGGTTTGTGCCTTGTTTAACACCCAAACCATTCATTGTCTGGCTCTCTTTGTTGCCAAATTCTTTCACTCTTGATCTCTGTATTCTGAAATGGCTTCAATAAGCCATCCGACTACCGATCTTGTGAAAAAACAGACGGCATAGGTCCAAAACTGCCGACGACACTTCCGTTAAGCTAGTTGCCAGTCCACCGGTACTCTGTGAGGCGCCTTTGCAGCCCCTGATGCCCGCTTCAGTGGATTTGCAGGCCTCTGCTGAGACCCATTCGGAGTCCGGTATGCCGCAAGATGCTTCTTCGACTATGGAACCAGCGGATGTCTCTACCTTGGATGGGTCCAAACCGCTGTGCAGGCACCGGCTTCTGAGGCAGTTTTTCGCTCTACCGATATTCGAATCAAACCAACAACTTCATTTTTAACCAAAACTACCGAGTTTCTTAGGCCCAGAGTATGCACTACGCCTAGAAACCGACTATCAAAGCACATGCTCGGGCACCCATGTCACAAAAACAAATGCTTAGAATGGCTGAAGACCTTATTATGCTGATTAGGGGAAGCCAGCCTTCCCCTGCAAAGAGGCTAAGAATCCAATCCCCTTCAGGTTCTGCAGACCAGGAGTCTGATGACTCTGACCTTTCTGATTCTGAAGACATGCCCTTATCCACCTATGAGGATTCAGATGCAGAGGAATCCATTCCCTCTGCCACCCCTTCAGAGGATTTTTCTTTTGGTGAAGCCTTGCAAACATTAAGAGAGCATTTCCATTGGGAATGCCAAGACTATCCTCAGTCCAAAAAGAGACTCAGAGAATTTTTAGAGTTGCCTCAGCACAGGCCTTTAGCTATACCTCCTGTCCTGGATGTTGTAGATGATGTTTTCATGGAATCCAGTCTTACTCCTGACACTTTACCTCTTGCCCCTAGGAAACCAAACAGGTACTACAGAGTACCTGATACTCACAAGTTTCTTTTCAAGAATCCTACTGCTGACCCAGAGGTCATTTCCCAGGGGACTCAAGGTGTTAAGGCTACTACAGGAAAAAATCCCACCCCTTCGGACAGGGATTCCAGAGCTTTGGACAGATGGGGTAAGAGGGCATATACCTCTGCAACTCTTGCTATCAGGGCATTGAATTGCCAGTTTCACATGCTGAAATACCAGCAACATATTATGGAACTTATTAAACAAAAAGTGATAACTTTTCCATATTGTGCAGAAAACAAAGAATTGCAGGAGCTTATGCACTCTGCAAACCAAGTTAGTAAGCGTACTTTGCAGTGTGGCTTTGATGCCCTAGAAGCATCTTGCAGGGCAGCAGTCACTGGCTCTGTACTGAGAAGACATGCTTGGCTGAAGGAGCAGACCTTGCCAGATCATTTTAAATCTAAATTACTAGACGCTCCTTTGAATAAGGACTGTTTGTTTGGCACCAAAGCAGAAGAGGTTCTTAAAAAGATGGAAGAAAAAGCTAAATCTATGCAGACTGTTAAAGAATTCGTACAAGTACAACCCCCTAGATTCAGTAGGCATTGTCCTTCAAAACACTGGTCCTTTCCAGCCCCCTCCAGGCCTTCCCAAACAAGACCTAGGGGAAACGGACCACCCAGACTACAGTCTCAGGGTATGCAAAGATCTAAGCAATGGAGTGCCCCCACCCATAAAGCAGGGAGTGGTACGCCACCTCCTTATGGAAAGAAACTCACAATGACTTCTTCACTCTATTTCCCAGCCCTGTCCAATTGCTTGTGCCCCTAGGAGGAAAACTTGCCCTTCATGCATAAAACTGGATATCCATCACTCAGGACCAATGGGTCCACAACATTGTATTCCAGGGGTACAAATTTTATTTCCATTCACTGCCAGCCCCAAATGAGTTTCCAGACCTTCCTCCTAAACAGTGGGCAGAGGCTCAAAACCATGTACTTTCCCTGCTCAATATCAGAGCTATTCAGCCTGTTCCAGTAGAACACAGGGGTCAAGGATTCTACTCCAGACTCTTACTATTACCCAAGAAAGAGGACTCTTGGCGCCCAATCCTGGATCTTTCAATTTTCAACACCTTCCTGGTGGTACCAAAATTCAAGATGCTTACTCTGCAACAGCTTCTCTGTATGTTAGCCAATGATGCCTGGTTAGTCACCCTAGACTTAAAAGAAGCCTATTTGCACATACCCATAAGGGAGTCATGCAGGAAGTATATATGTTTCAGGGCAGGGTCTATGCATTATCAGTTCTCTGCACTTCCCTTTGGCTCATCTACTACGCCCAGGGTATTCACAAAATGCCTGGCTCCAGCCATTGCATACTGCAGGCAAAGAAATATGCAAATTTACCCGTACTTGGATGACTGCCTGATTCAGGTGGACAGTCAGGAATTGCTTCTTCAGCACCTGGCATTTGTAAAACACCTCCTCACTTCATTGTGGTACACCATCAACGAAAAGAAATCACAACTGGTACCCAGTCAAAAGATTGTATTCCTGGGAGCAAGCTTGGACACAACTTCCCAGACAGCATTCCTCACTTCAGAAAAACAGGTCTGTCTGACAGACTACTTCAAACAAATGGCCACCAGAACCCAGCTACCTGCAAGAAAAATACTGCAAGCCCTAGGGTTCATGGCCTCATGTATACTGCTAATTCCATATGCAAGACTGCATATGAGGAAACTTCAATGATACTTAAAAAGTCTTTGGTGCCAACATTCTCAGGACCTGGAAACAGTCATTCCTATCATACCTTGTCTAAGGACAGTGTTCCTTTGGTGGGCAGAAGCATGCAACCACAACAAGGGACTGCCTTTTACTCAACCCCATGCCACCCAGACCCTGACCACAGATGCATCAGACTATGCATGGGTGCTCACATGGCTGGCAATCAAATTCATCTGCACATCAAGCAAAAAGAGATGCTAGCTGTACAGAATGCCCTGACAGCTTTCAGATACCTACTCTTGCCAGGACAGCTTCTGATAAAAACAGACAACACCACAGTTATGTGGTGCATCAACAAGCAGGGGGAACCCATTCTTGCCCACTCTGCAGGTTAGCCATGGCCCTGTGGAACACGGCCTTGGACATCCAAGTCCATCTACAAGCTCAATTCCTGCCAGGCAAACAAAACTCACTGGCAGACGCCTTAAGCAGAAATCTCCTAGACCCACACAAGTGGAAATTTGAGCCCAGCACCTTCAACCTTCTGATTCAGAAATGGGGGACCCCAGAGGTGGATCTCTTTGCCTCCCCCTACAACCACCAGCTAAGCAAATTCTGCATCAGGAACCCTCACAGCAGGGTCTGGAAAGTGGATGCCCTATCCTTTCAATGGGAAAACCTCTCAATTTACACCTTTCCCCCTCTGCCCCTTCTCTCAAGATAAAACAAGACAGGCCAAGGACAATTCTGATTGCCCCAGACTGGCCATGCCAGCACTGGTACCCACTCCTGTGCAGCCTGACAACAGTGCCACCCTGGCACCTACACCAGACCCCAACCCTGCTTTCTAAGCAGGAGGGACAGATTTTGCATTCACAATTGCAAACCCTAACTCTTGCAGCCTGGCTTATTCCTTGAATACTACACTAGCAACCCTAAGCAAACAGGAGCTGGACGTCATCCTTGAAGCCAGAAGGCCCAGTACAAGGAAATCCTATGCTGAAAAGTGGAAAAGGTATTGTTCTTGGATTCAGTCTAAAGGGAAGTACACAGCACTGCCCTCCTTCCCTCTAATCCTGGATTACCTAGCGGAACTACTCTACTACTATCCTTCTCCTCCATTAAGATCCATGTCTCTACCATCTCGACTCATTACAATACTGAGCCACCTCTATTCTCTCACTCTCTCATCAAACAGTTCCTGAGAGGGGCAAACAACTTAAGACCACCAAGGAGAACACCCACCCCTGCTTGGGATCTTAACTTTGTACCTGAAAAGCTCATGCTTCCCTCTTTTAAACCTGCTGCTTCAGCAGAGTTAAAATTCCTCTCTTGGAAAACCGCCTTGCTTCTAGCCATCACTTCAGCTAGAAGAGTGTTTGAGTTACAAGCAATGTCTGTGGAACCCTTCATTATTTTCCATGCTGACAGGATTTCCCTCAGCACTAACCCTTCCTTTATGCCTAAAGTGGTGTCCAGTGTGGCTCTCAACCAATCCATCCATTTGCCAACCTTCTTCCCTAATTCTCAAAATAAAGGGGAAAGGATACTGCACTTTTTGGATGTGCATTCTACCTTGGTAGGACTAAGCCTTTTAGAAAATCTGACCAGTTGCTAGTCAGCTTTGCAACAGGGGCAGAGAGCAAGGCCATTTCAAAACAAACAATTTCCAAATGGATAGCACACTGCATCCATTTCTGCTACAAGCACCATGGAAAACCAACTCTTCCTGAGGTCAGAACACATTCCACAAGGGCTACATCTACCTCTACAGCATTTCTCAGGGGAGTCCCTACCAGGGGCATCCTGGAAGCTGCTACCTGGAGTTCTGTACACACCTTCACCAAGCTTTACCATCTGCCTATCTTTTCCAAATCCAGGGCAGGTTTTTCTACAGCAGTCCTGCAAGGCCTACTAGCCAGCCCTAACTCTTTTTGACTGCCTCTACCCATGGTTTTCTCTATCTTTTCTCTCTATGGCTATTCCCACTGATATTGGTTTTTACTTTTTAATGGTGGCATTTTCCCTACCATATCCTAGTTCCCTATTTGGGGGCTCCTGACATTTGGGGCAAGAAAAACTGATGTAATGGTGTTGGCTGCCTGTTTTTATACCCCTGACGATCTGATGTCAAGGAAGAAGCGACAGCATCTGATGCAGAAATACTAAGTCTCTTGTATTCGGGCTGACTGAGGGCTACCTGCAGGCAGATAACCCAAGTGTGATGACTGCAACAGTGAATACACTCTAACATCTACATTATACACTCTAACATCTACATTTACGGTAAGTGTATACAACTGTACTTTTTAAAAAGTCCATTTTTCATACACTGATTTCACTGAGGGAAACATCAAACTTTAACCTTAGTAATGTCAGTGTAGTAAAACCATGTCTTGTATCCGTAGACTTTGTGTTGCACCATCACACATGTGGACTTTGTGGTGCACCACCACGCATGTGAACTCGGAAGTGGCGCACCACCATACAAATGTGCATGTGCCCCGTTACAGTTCATTGACACAAGTAGGAAATACCAAATTTATTTACAGCATGGTTTTATTACAAAACTGCCCAGATATAAATAAGTGCAGACCATACCACTCGGCTGTCCAGGGTTTTGCAGAATGTCCAGATTTTTAACTCCTATTTTTGCTTTTTTCCTTTAAGATTGACACCACTTACTAATGGCAAACATTTGAATTTTAGACTACATATCATTCAGAATATGCATACTTACACAAACCCCTTTATTCTAACAACGTTCTAAGTTTATAAGAGCAGTATTTAAAATCTGCCCCTATTTTGGTGCCTTTGTCCAGATTTCTTGTGCTAAGAGGTTTGGTGCAGACAAGTAGAAAAATGCGTAGTGACATTTGATTCATCAGTTCTGCTATGCTTTTATTAACTTAGGAGAATCACTTTAAGTGCACCAATGAGTGATGAGAGCTGGAACTGAACCTTGCCCTTATTATTTATCAGGTATACATTTTCCAATCTGTGTTGTGTGTATCTCATTCTGTACATGCCTCAGGGAAGGGACACCAATGCAAGCGTTATGATCCTGCCAGACATTGGGGTTCCTTATTTTATAGCTGTAACTCTTGAAATACTCAAATAAGCTGCTTTTTGCCCCTTTCTAATATAATTTCTAGTAGTTTGGTAGTTTTCCCAGATGGCTAAAAAGTTCACTTCCAAACCCAAGTAGACAGTGTAAAAAATACAGTATGATTTATTTATTTCTCTTAACTTGCAGTTTGGTAATTGGTTAAGTGTTCCGACTGGAACAGTACAATTTCTTTTATAGCAAACATGGTAAACAAACACTAGCGTCGGATGCTTGACAAGACAGGTCCCAATATCATAAACATCACATGGGGGAGGGGTCCATTCCATAAGCTGAGCACCATTGCTTGGTGACAGATTGCAAAGTCCTAAGTTAGTCAGGCAAAAATAAATGTGCAGGCGTTAAGTTGTGCAGTCATCTACACTCCATTGTCAGCATATAGTAGAATTACATGCTGCTAGCCTATCATGGGCTGAGGTAGAGTATGAGGTGTTAGTCTGATAGTCTTAAGCATATTTGTATAAGAGATGGAACCGTGTACTTATCTAATAGCACAACTGTTGTATAGATTTAGACTACAGCTCATGGATTGCTCAGAGTAATTGGTGGGACAGGGACACTCCGGCAGATGCTCATTGCCATCGCATAGCCTTAATGTTCTAAGCTGTAAAGCCAGACTTATTCACTAGAAGTAATAACACACTTGATATGCATGAATGAAAGGCATTCCATATGTCAATCAATTTAACTTATTTGTGCTGAAGCAGTCTAATATTAAGGAGCAGTGTCAGTGGTACAACAGGTAGCACACTCATCCTTGGTGCAGAAGGCTGTGGGTTCTATTCTCACATCAGATAGATCAATTGATGACACTGTAGTGCAGCAAAAGGGGTGCTGCACTCAGGAGTGTGCAGTCCTGCAAACAAGATGTTAAATGAAGGCCCCATCTGCTTGGGTTGGTAGCTCAGGTAGATGTAAAAGATCTCACGGCACCTACAGAGAAGAGTAAGGGAAGTTCCCTAATGCCCTGGCCGAAGTTTCTGTAGTACTATAAATACCAACTTGAGTCTCCCCAGAAAAGAGACTACTAACCTAGTGGGACTAAACCACTCAACAAACGATACATAAATAAATCTCCGTCTCTGGGGTGGGCTTTGTGCCTGGTGTGTTACTGGCACTTTGTGATACTGGGTTTTTGTTCATGGTACATTTGTGGGTATGTGAGATGATATTTGATAATGATATGCAACGCTGTCAATATAGAAACAGAACTTGGTGTCTGGTATAAATGAAGAGACACAAGAAAAGCTAGAAGATGGCTCTTGTCTTTTATCTGTACTTTTTTCTTGTTGTATCTCTACTAGGTGAGCAAGCCTGCTTGTTTTGAGGAAGAATGAATAACTGGAAGAATTGTAGGGGCTGAGATATCCTTAAGGCTGTGGAAGAGATTTGGAGTGAAGCACTGAAAAAGAGTTCATGCACCAGTAAATTAAAGACAAAGATTGTTTCTATAGTGCTATTGAATTCTGTTAACAATAGTTATACCCCCAACAGTTGACAGCTGAATCAGAAAATACTAAAACTGAGGTACTCCTGGTGTGTGCAACATCAAACTTTTAATTTATAGGGACTTAAGTATTTAATCATACAAAAAAAATGTGGATTCAGAAGATGAAGAAAAAAATCTTGTGCTGGGACATATGCGTGACACCCTCGTGAGATTAAAATTGAACGTGGCATTAAGTAATTGATTGCTTTTGTTTTGCACTGTGTCTGCTGTCGTGGTCAATTAAAAAGTCGTCTGCAATGATACAGCACATGAGCGGTATGTTTTATTTGTAATTGGAAGAAATGCCAAACTGACAGTAAAAACATATAATCAGTTACATCTTTAGCTGTGTGTGCGTGTGTCTCTGTGTAAAACATATAATCAGTTACATCTTTAGCTGTGTGTGTGTGTGTGTGTGTGTGTGTGTGTGTGTGTGTGTGTGTGTGTGTGTGTGTGTGTGTCTCTGTGTCTGTGTGTGTCGCTGTCTCCCCCTTCCCCTTTCATTCTCCCTTCAGCAGGGATGAGTTAGCACTTCTGCTCCAACATGCTGTAGTAAATGTATTGGCAGATGTATTTGCTGCTATTGACAAGTGTGTTTAGCAATATCGATGGCCACATTTCCCAAAAGAATAGTAGTTCTTAAGGAAGGCAGATATTTTTCTGTTTGATGAGAGGCAGACAGAGCAGAATCTAGTTCATGTCAAAGCTTTCAGCTAGCCTCTAGTGTATAAGCATTTGAGAACTGTGTGCCAAGAGAAGCTACTGTTTATGGAAGTTAGCCTGTTTGGGTGAATTTTCTGATATTTTATGACCATAGGATGCATTAATAGTGAGTGAAGGCTGACCGTTTATTTAAAAGCACAGGAGTTGTAACAGTAAGTTTTCCAAAACAGTTTATGCATGTATTTCTTTCCACGATAACAATATTACTTTGTGCACTTAATGGGCCTTCAGCTGTGACTTGAGTTACAACTTATCAAGCAACCAAATCACTGAACATAACCGGTTGATAATTAAACCAAATGAAAAAATTAAATGCAAGCTTTTACTGCTTCTCCCACATGTCGGAGGGGCACAACTCTCTTCCCATGAACTTAATATATATTAACTCCACAGTCACACCAACAAAAAGAAAATGACTGGAAAAAAATGAATGACCGCTGGCACATGCTTAGAAACCATACTGGCATTAGCTTCCTACAGAAAAAAAAGCGATTTAGGAGTTCTGCAACAATTAATTCAACTCAACCAGATAGAACCTCATTCAGTTTGTACTCAACAAGTTGCAAGGAGAGAGACAGTGAAACAGAAGTTCTGCACTAACACTTGAGTATGGCATCAGTTTTTTAACTTAACTCTCCAAAACAATGAACCGACAAACTTGGTAAAAAACGCTGCTGGAAACAGAGGCAATGAACACTTTAGGACCAAAATCAAAAAACTCTTTAATGTGTAACAAAAAAAATAAATAAATAAAACAGTAAAGTAAAGCGCTTTTCATCTGGCTACATAGCCAGACTTCTTCAGACAAAGAAAGCAAAAAGTTTGCAGCGTTAAGTATTCACTCTGTACATTCCTATTAAACTAATTAACCAATAAAAACACATCTACATAGAAGCAATTAAAGACAGTAATTAATGTTAAAACAGCCAAGTTCAGCATTTTCCAACTTGAAAAGCTACAAATAAGTATTAAGCAAGCAACCCCCACCATCCCCTCCCACCAAACAAAACATTTTGCCATAACATATTTTACCAAATATAATATTAAATATCGATTAAGAGTTTACTTAAAATTTACACTTAAAACTTGTTAAAATGATTTTACACTGTCTCTAGACACCTAACATGTTGTTTATACAAAGTTTTGTTAATATACTCCATTAACTACAAAAATGTACACAGTTACTTCAGACCAGAGGTTAACAAATCCATTTAGCTGTTAGACTTCCAAGGTGCAAATTAAATTCTATGCTAAACCTCGAATTTTTGTATCCAGGGCCAAACAGGCAATCATTAAGTCATTTGCTCAATTTTTTTTAGTTTTAAAATACAAGTTAGTGAGATGACTTCATTTAGTCTTGGTGCCCTACTGGCATTTAGCCTCAGTTGCCAAAGCAGTTCTAGTTGTTCCAACAATAATTGGAACAGACACCTCTTAAGTTGGGTATAATCTGATTGATAATTCTAAATACCATTACAATTCCTTGCCAAAGCGTTCTCCTGTTTGCCTTTGTCAATACTATGTACATGCTCGTATACCCTTTCCTTTAATCTTCTGTCGGTTTTTCCAACATAGAAGGCTGGGCATGTCTGACAATGGGCTAAATACACCACTGCCTTGGAATTACAGTTAAAACACCCACCTACTTTATAAGTACTTCCTCGAATCAAAAAGGTGCTACTAGTCACCATAAACTTACAAAAATTGCAAAACTCACATTTGGACATTCCAGGTGTTCTAAGGCACCTAGCCTTTCCACTTTCTAGTAGGGCTTTTAAATTTTTACTTTTGAATGTTGCAATAGGTTTGCTCCTCACCTTCTCCATTATCTTTGTGTCTGATCCAAAAATATTCCAGTTTTTCCACAAAACTTTAATGATTTCATTAGCATCAACACTAAATGTGGTGATGAAACGAATTCTATAGTTCTCAAATCTACTGTCTCCTATTGGTAAACCGTCCATAGGTACTTCTACACAACTTGAATCATGAGAAACTTCTTCATGGTTACATAAGATAGGTTTAAGCCACCATGTATGTCTTTTAAACTGGATCTCACTCACAAGCTCAGACACCATCCCAACTGGGTACCCTCTATGAATAAACATATTAGATAGGGCATCACACTCTTCCAAGGAGTCCTTCTCCTCTGACACCATTCTGGCAGCGCGGACTAACTGACTTTTAATGACAAATTTTTTTATGAGGATGTGAACTTGTATAAAAAAGGAAAGAATTAGAGTACGTTGACTTGCAGTAGAGCTTAGCCACATACATTTTACTCACTCTGTCCTTAATTAGATTAACATCCAAGTAGGCAATAGACTCTTCATGGAAGACGCTAGTAAATTTTAAAAAACTAGTGGTATGGTTTAAATTGTCCACCAGTTTTAAAGCCTCTTGTTGTTCCCCTCTAAACATCAAAAACGTGTCGTCCAAAAACCTCGTATACACCACAATTTTATCCATTGTGTCTTTATTATTAAACAAAAAACGATGTTCCCACTGGGCCATCACCAAATTAGCGAATGGGGCCCCACAGGATGAGCCCATGGCTACAAACACTTTTTGTAAATAGATGTCAGAATCAAACAAAACAGAGTTGCTAGACAACACCGCATCCAACAGGTCTTCCATGAGCCTCATTTCGAGCGCCATGAAACTGTAACCTCTCCACCACCCCTTCTATACCAAAGGCACTCTGGATAGAGAAGTACAAGTCACAAACAACAATAGTTAGAAAGTTCACATCCTTCATAAACTCACACTTATGCTATTGCTAAACTGATAGACCTTACCCTTAAAAAATATGTAGAAAAAGAAAGGCAAATTTGTAAGGATTCTTGGGCATTTCTGGCTAACATCAACAAGTGTGAGTTTATGGAGGACAACTCACAACTCCTCCAGAATACAAAAAAATAAAAAACACATCTACTATTCCACTCCAACTCTCTCTTCTCCCAAAAAACTACCTTTAATATACTGTCATCCAACAGGACTAACAGAGAGTTGATATCCCTCACCAAACTACTAGGTGTGATTTATAAATGGCCACCTTCAGCAAGCCATAAAGAAGACACAGCAAAAGTGAGGCTGCCTCTATAGAGTAAAATACTACCTTACTGATTCTTCTAGACAAAACATAGACACTTCTTTTCTCCTCCCTACCCTATTATTTGCTTTTTACCTATCCCACATATCTTTACAGTTGTGTTTTTTTTCTGGATGGTGAGAGGTCCAGTAACTGTTGAATGTCGATTCTTGCCTTCCAAATGAATCGACATTCTGAGCAGTCGGCCTGATGGTTTCCATTGTTCTGGTTCAGGGTTGTGAACATTTGTAGTTAGGGCTTTCATTATGTCGATTCTTGCCTTCCAAATGAATCGACATTCTGAGCAGTCGGCCTGATGGTTTCCATTGTTCTGGTTCAGGGTTGTGAACATTTGTAGTTAGGGCTTTCAATATTTTGATAGTAAACCTGTATATATTATTTTATTTACTGATATTTGATATTTGATTACCAGGAAATTCTGACTGGGTAGGTGCCCATTTTCAGCAGAGGTCTAGGAAGAAAAGCACCTAAGTATTACAAAAATATTTTTTAAGAACAAACACTTTATAAGCTTCAAAAATAATACAAAATGTCTACAGTTTAAATTATTATACCAGATTAGACATGGGGCCAGATTCCTTAACACAAGTGTACATGATCCGTATTCAAGAATATCCCTATCACATTTTTTTTGTTCTGTCTATCCACTCAGAAAGATTAAACTAAGTTTAGACACCGTCTACACATTATGAATCCCCCCTCAATATTTAAGGTCACAAGAAAATCAGTAGGAACACTAAAATTAGGAGTAAGAAAGTGTGAGTCATGCTTTTGTTATTTTTCATCCAGAATGGTGTACACTTAGTTTAGGTGTTAATGAAGCTGGCCCATGATATGAAAACATTAGTTAAAATAGATACAAATTAAATGGCAATAATTTAATGTTTAGGTAGTATTTTATGTTTTAAATTTTATGTGTGTGTGTGTGTGTGTGTTTGTGTGAGTGAGTGTTTATGTATGTAGGTATGTGTGTGTATATTTGTGTGTGTATATATATATATTATATTACATTGAAGTCACAGGAGTTTGAACGATGTAATATCGAACTGTTAAGTTTAAAACCCAAAATGTACGAAAACACAAAACAGCAATTTTTTTCCCAGGGAAAAAAAATCACCGTTATGGTACAAAAAAAAAAAAAAAAACACATGCACTTTAAACTTAAACTAATGTGGGGGGCTTTCCTCCCCACACCCCCCCTACTTAAATATACCAACTCCGAGATCACTCCACAGTGGACGAAATAGCAAATCCGCGAAAATGGCCCACCAATTTTTTTTCCCCTGGGAAAAAAATCGGTGTTCCATGGCTTCGTTGTTTCTGTATTTCAAACATTTGGGTTCGATATTACAACGTTCGGACTCCTGTGAGTAATATAGACCCTCATATATATAGATGTATGTATATATATATATATATATATATATATATATATATATATATATATATGGGAGCACTACAGAATCCTGAAAGCTCAAATTCCTGAAGCCCAAAATCCTGAAAGTTCAAAATC
>NC_056742.1:321308004-321325504 GCF_019279795.1 Protopterus annectens | reverse complement strand
TTTGCATACTCTGATCACCTAGCACATAGTGCTTCCATTTTGGTAACTCCATTTTGGTTTTAAATTTACTAACAAATTTTGTAACATCAGAATCGATCAACATCACATCACATTTCCAAAATAAATTAATGACTGCTTCTATTCAACTTTGAATACCAAATGTTTCAGTACAAAGTCCCAAAACAAGGAACCTATAAGAATTTATCCTTTATTTCTTTTTTGAGGTATAGTTCCAATAATCATTTTAGCTGCTGCAGCATAACTCTTCAGCATCCTGCTTCCTAGTCTTGTAATCACATCGGTGATTTAGTGATACTTTCTCTTTGATAAAGAATTTGTTCTTGTTCTGCCAGCTTCTTCATGGGCAGACTGACTTTTGGGCACTGTAACAATTGATGTTCTTCATCTCACATTGCTGCAGTCCTTACACTTGGGTAGTCCGCTGTCCTCGGTCAGCCCGAATATCAAAGTATTAGGCTGACGTCGGTCAAGGCGCTTAAGACTGACATCAGGACGTCAGGGTACAAATGCGCATGACCGACGTCATATCCTCAGTCTTTTTTGCCGCATGGTCCGATGCAGAAGCAGCGTTGCAAGTGCCGTTCGGCATTCTGAAATTTTTCGAATTCGGAGTTTCAGACCGAGTCAAAGTTGGCTAAGTACCCCGTTGGGGAATATTTTAGTTTTTTCTTGCCTCAGTGGTTTACCGGATGTCAGAAAAAGTGAATAACTGTATTTCTTGTGGGAAACAGATACCGCATAGAGATTATCATAGTTTGTGTATTCCTTGTTTGGGGCTTGAGCACGACGTTGTTGGGTGTCGCTTTTGTGCTAGGTTCAATAAGCGCACTATTAAGCGAAGGTTAGATTGTGCCAGGTTGGTCTTTGGGAAGCGGTGTAATTATAAGATGCCGTCGGATGCTCCGACGCCCGCTTCTTCGAGGAAGCGCAAAGACAAGGCAGCTAAACCCAGGCAAGAAGAGTCGTCTGTACCGGATGCCGGTTCTTTAGAGGCGTCGGTGGAACCGGCGGTTCCGCCGGAGGCTTCTCTGGAGTCCCCGGGGGAGACTTTGTTATTGCAGGATGTGGCCTCTCAGGAGGCAGGTCAGGCTGAAGGGGCTTCTCAGGTTACTGTACTCCCCTCCCTTCCTAGGGTGGTTAGGCCCTCTCCTTCTGTTTCTAAGGCTTCTCCCAGAGGCAGGCCAGGTTTAGCTTCTGTTGGTGTCACTCCTAGTTCTTCGGGATCTGTGCCCAAGAAGCACATGCTTAAAATGGCAGAAGATTTAATTTCTTTGATTAGAGGTTCTTTGCCCCCTCCAGATAAGAGGCCTAGGGTGGAACCAGAGTTGGGGAGTTTTGAGCAGCCTTCAGATGTTTCAGAGTCTTCGGCTGAAGACTTGCAGGAGTACTCTCCTTATTCTGATTCTGATGCAGATGATTCTACCCCTTCTGCTTCTCCTCCAGAGGATTTTTCATTTTCAGAGACTCTTCGTTCCATGAGGGAGCATTTTAAGTGGGAAGGTCAGGACTTCTCTGATTCCAGGAAAAGGCTTAGGGAGTTTTTGTTTTTGCCCCAGCATAGGCCTTTGGCTATACCTCCTGTTCTGGATGTTGTGGAAGATGTGTTTGCGGAGGCTTCACTTAATCCTGATTCTTTGCCTCCTGCTCCTGTTAAACCGGATAGGTATTATAGGGTGCCTGAGGCTCATAAATATCTTTATAAGAGTCCTAGGGCGGACCCAGAAACTGTTAGTCAGGGATCTAAGGGTGTCAAGGCCTCTGTTGTAAAAAATCCGGTTCCTCCAGATAAAGAGGCCAGAGCTTTGGATAGATGGGGAAAGAAAGTCTATACTTCTTCCACCTTAGCTATGAGGGCTTTGAATTGCCAGTTTCACATTTTGAAATATCAGAACTATCTTCTTTCTCTACTGAAGTCTAAGGTAGATGCTCTGGCGGAAGGCATTGAGTGTAAGGAATTACAAGATTTAGTGCATGTCTCTGAACAGGTGGGTAAGCATTCTTTACAATGTGGTTTTGATGCTGTACAGGCCTCGTCTAGGGTGGCTGCCACTGGGTCAGTTCTTCGCAGGCACGCCTGGCTGAGGGATCAGAATTTATCTGAACATGTTAAGACAAGGATTTTGGATGCTCCTTTACAGTCTGATGTGTTGTTTGGTTCACCTGTTGAGTCAGTCTTGAAGAAAATGGAAGACAAGGCTAAGTCTATGCAGACTGTTAAAGATTTATTGCAAGTCCAGCCTCCGAAGTTTAGTAGGAATTGGCCTGCTAAGGGGTGGACATACCCTTCTTATGATTCACAGTCTAGGGGTAGATCTAGACGTGGTAGGGGTAGAGCTCAGAGCTCCTTCAGACCTAGAACAGGGAGTTCTCCTGCACAATCTTCAGGTGAGGGCAGGGGCCAGTCCTTTCGTAAACAGGCCCAATGACCTACCTTTTCAGCTGCCAGATCCTTCTTGCCTGGCAGCACCTTTGGGAGGAAGGTTGGCACTCTTCAGGAAAATTGGACTTTGATTACCCAAGACAAATGGGTACTGGATATCATACACCAAGGTTACAGGTTTTATTTCCATACCTTGCCTCCTTTCAAAGGCATGCCGGACGTTCCTCCTCAGCAAAGACTAGAGGCTCACAAACAAATATCTCTGCTGCTCCAAATAGGGGCCATACAACCGGTCCCTCTGTCAGAAGTGGGCCTAGGATTTTATTCTCGCCTGTTCCTAGTACCAAAGAAGGGGAACACGTGGAGACCAATTTTGGATTTATCTATCCTCAACACTTATCTGGACATTCCCAAGTTCAAAATGTTGACGTTACAACAGCTTTTACCTCTGCTGGGCAAAGATCACTGGATGGTGACTCTGGATCTCAAGGAGGCTTATCTTCATGTTCCTATCAGGCTAAGTTGCAGGAAGTATCTGCGTTTTCGAGCTGGGACTTCTCATTATCAGTTCTCTGCATTGCCCTTTGGCTTATCTACTGCACCCAGAGTGTTCACGAAGGTTCTGGCTCCAGTGATTGCTTTCTTCAGGCTAAGAGGAATACAAATCTATCCTTATTTGGACGATTGCCTGATTCTGGCCCAAGGAAAGGACGAACATCTTCATCATTTGCAATATGTGATAGCAGTGCTAAGATGCCTGGGGTATTCTGTGAACGAAATAAAGTCCAGTCTAGTACCCTCTCAGGACATGTGCTTTCTGGGTGTGAGACTGAATACAGCATCCCAGATGGCCTTTTTGACCCCGGACAAACAAAAGAATCTTTCTCTTTACTTCCATCAATTGTCTCATCAGTCCAGGCTGACTGCAAGGACAGTCCTTCAAGCCTTGGGGTTCATGGCATCTTGTATTCTGGTGCTTCCCAATGCCAAACTGCATATGAGGAAGCTACAATGGTATCTCAAAAATGTATGGACACAGCACTGCCAAGATATGGACACTGTCATTCAGATAATACCTTGCATTCAAAAGGAATTTTTGTGGTGGGCTCAGGAATGTCACCTAAACAAGGGACTCTCTGTGACCCGGCCAGAGGCGAGTCAAATTCTAATGACAGATGCCTCAGACAAAGCTTGGGGAGCTCATCTAAATGGAAAGTGGATACAAGACACGTGGCCTGCCAGACTTCAACATCTACATATCAACTTGAAGGAGATGTTAGCAGTCCAATTTGCTTTAATAGCTTTCAAGGATTTACTTCTTCCAGGGCAGGTGTTGGTTCTAACAGACAACACAACTGTCATGTGGTACATCAACAAGCAAGGGGGAACGCATTCTTATCCTCTATGCAGACAAGCAATGATTTTGTGGGAGACTGCTCTCAGTTTACAGCTAAATCTTCAGGCAAGGTTTCTGCCGAGCACAGAACTCCTTAGCAGATGTGTTGAGCAGGCAAATTATGGATCCCCACGAGTGGAAATTGGATCCTCATGTATTTCAGAAATTGACAGTGTCATGGGGAACTCCAGACATAGATCTGTTCGCTTCTCCACTAAACTACCAGCTGCCAAAGTTTTGCACAAAAGGTTTCATCCCACAGCTTGGAAAGTGGATGCTCTTTCATTCAATTGGAGCAATCTTCATGTGTATGCCTTTCCACCTCTGCCTCTCCTCCCAAAGGTACTCCTGAAGGTCAGACAGGACAAGCCAAAGATGATTTTAATAGATCCAGATTGACCTCGACAGCACTGGTACCCATTACTGAGAAGTCTGGTACGGGAGCCTCCATGGCCTTTGCCTTCGATTCCACACCTTCTGTCTCAGGAGAACAGTCATTTACTCAATGTCAAACTTCACTCTCTTCACCTGACAGCCTGGCATATTCTGTTTTAAACCCTGGAGAGTCTCAGCTTCCACAGCAAGTTTTGAATGTTATTTTGGAGGCCAGAAGGCCTAGTACAAGGAAAGTGTACGCAGATAAATGGAAGAGATTTTTATTTTGGAGTACAGCAAAGGAATTTGATGTTTCTAAGCCTAATTTAAGTATGGCTCTTCAATATCTTACTGAGTTACTGGACAAAGGTTTGTCCTTCTCTTCTATTAAAGTTCATGCTGCAGCAATTTCTGCTCACTATGACTGTGACCCACCATTGTTTTCTCAGCCTTTGTTTAAGCAATTCCTTAGAGGGGCAAAGAATATAAGACCCCACGGAGAGCTCCTACTCCTGCTTGGGATCTCAATTTTGTGTTGGAGAAACTCACTCTACAACCTTTTGAGCCTGCAGCTACTGCTGAGTTGAAATATTTATCATGGAAGACTGCTTTTTTGTTGGCCATTACCTCTGCAAGAAGGGTTTCTGAGTTACAGGCCCTTATGGCGGTTGAGCCTTTCTTAATTTTCCATAAGGATAGGGTATCTTTGCGTACTAATCCATCCTTTATGCCTAAAGTGGTTTCTAGTGTGGCTTTAAACCAAACTATTCATTTGCCTACTTTTTATGCAAACCCCCAAAATAAAGGGGAAAAGATTTTGCACACTTTGGATATACACAGGCAGTTGTGATATTATTTGAGCAGAACTAAAGGGTTCAGGCAGTCTCAGCAGTTATTTGTTTCTTTTGCTTTGGGTTCTCAGGGCAAGCCTGTGTCAAAACAAACTATTTCTAAGTGGATTGGGTTTTGTATTGCTTTCTGTTATTCCCATCATGGCAAGGAGATTCCAGCTGGGATTAGGCCTCATTCCACTAGGGCTACTGCCACTTCTACAGCTTTTTTAAGGGGGGTGGCAACTAAGGATATTTTGGAGGCAGCTACTTGGAGTTCAGTGCATGCTTTCTCTAGGCACTATCACCTTCCACTGTACTCTAAATCCAGGGCTGGTTTTGCCACTGCTGTTTTGCAGGGCATTTTGGCAGCACCTACTGCATTATAGTTTTGCCATCCTCCCTTATCTCTGCTTTGGGATTCTACCCAAGTGTAAGGACTGCAGCAATGTGAGATGAAGAACATAGTACAGTTTTGTACCTACCATAAATGTAGATGTTCGAAGATCCACATTGCTGCAGTCCAATTTACCCTCCCTCCTTCCCCTCTGTAGTTGGAGGCGGTTGTGTGGTTTGGGTTGTACATATTGTGAATATTGTATATATTGTACATATGGTTAGTACAAGGGTGGTTGGTTGTTTTTTTGCTGTCTTTTGGTTTTTGACCTTTCTGTTTAGGGTCTTCTGACATCTGGGGCAAGAAAAGACTTGAGGATATGACGTCGGTCCTGCGCATTTGTACCCTGACGTCCTGATGTCAGTCTTAAGCGCCTTGACCGACGTCAGCCTAATACTTTGATATTCGGGCCGACCGAGGACAGCGGACTACCCAAGTGTAAGGACTGCAGCAATGTGGATCTTCGAACATCTACATTTATGGTAGGTACAAAACTGTACTTTGCCTGAACATTTTTATCCAGTCAGTTTTGTGTCATTTGACAGTTTCATTAATTTTTGGTTGGGTTTTTGGCACAGAGGGCTAAGGCTGTGAGCTGTAGTTCCTGTGATGCAGGGTTTTATTCCCTTGGCCCTCATATGCCTATTATGTGTCCTTCAGCAAGTCACTTAACCAGACATTGCTCACAGTTCATCCCTGAAAAGGGACTGTGTGTCAAGAGGGCCTACCCATTTAACAAATGGGTATTATTATTATGTAATCTTCCGTCTTCTAACTTTGTGGAAGTAATTCTTCCTTATCCATCTGCATGTACAGATATGGCCTAACTCCTTCTACCATCTCCATCTGTACAGCAACTGCTGTGTTCCTTCATATTAGTGCTACACAGATTAAGTACGACACTCACAAAGAGCTGGCGAATATCTCTGGTGTCACAGCCAAATGTCCCCTTTCTGTATGAATATCTTTTGGATCTCCCATGGAAACAGTCCAGAGCCCACAGCTGCAGACCCCATTTTACAAAAGTAAACAAACATGTCACTGTAGTATTACTTGTTATTATTAGCACAGTGGCACATGCACATATCCAGGTGTATTATTATGGTTATGATTTTCGATTTTTTTCTGAAAAGTACCCATTTGTCCTAAAAAATCAATTTATCAATAAAAGTATATTATGTTGCTTTTTATAAGTCTTTTGTAAAATTAATATTTTTTTAATTAATTCAATATTAAATTCCTATTTAAACAGTCAACCGTAAAGTATTTGGTTCATATCTAATAACTGCATTATGCTTATGATGTAAGCACAGGGAGAGAGTAGGGATGTGCTCTTTTAAATCCTGTAGAATACTCATTTTTATGCCTGGTATTTTCATTATGTTTAATTTTGTCATTAATTAAGGTCTTCAATCATTTAATAACAGTCTAACAAAGACACATAATACTACATTATGGTACACCTACCTTTAATAGAGCTCCTGACTTCGCTGGGGATCATGCTATCATTAGTGAGGTGCAGCTTATATCTTTCTGTTCAGTTTTATGTGAGTTGTAAACATTCAGTGTTACCACAGAGATGCAAACATTCACATTGGCATGCAGAACCATTATCAACATGTACCATCCAGGAGAGCACTACCTCACTGAAGCTGATGCTGTTACAGTTATCACAGAGAGGATTGTGATCAGGTCTTTGATCGTAAACAATCTATTTGTTTTGTACAGGGATGTCAAGAAATTCAACTGAAGAACAGAGCCAAAAAAGTTGAGATGTGACTATTGAAATCTATGTCAAGAGCACTTCATCATAATTCTGTAGTGTAAATGCAGCATTAGCTGCCTCAATGTAGTATTAGTTGCAAGGAAAAAAAAATAGGAGCACGAATTGTTTTTCATCTTTGAAAGCTGAAACACACTTAGCACTGTCACACAGATGGACAGCAGCCAAAGGTGTAGGCATCTGTATGCCGTTTACTCAACAGTGTAAACTTCTGACAAAATATTTTATGCAGTATGATATGCTAGAATTTACAACCGAGAAAACTTTATATTTGAAATTAATTCACCATGGTGTTATTTTATTGATAAAATGCTTTTTTTTTTTGGACAAATGAGTATTGTTTCAGAAGTAATGAAAAGGTATACTCTCCAGAAAAATGTTCTGTACTGGGTGAAAGGTTGTACTTTGGAGACTATTTTCTGGAAGCTAATGCATAGTACAGAAATCCTGGTTATACTCCTACCAATAGCTTTAGAAGCTGTCAGAAAATTCATCCTGTTACACTTGTGTTTGTGTGGCAGCACAAAATGTGGTGTTACAGTTTATAAAGTGATTAAATTGCTGATGATACTGATTTGCAGAAGCTAGTGTGTATGGTGCAGCACAGACATAATTATAACAGCTCTGAAAGTTGCTATGCACCTTTCAAAGCTGTTATGTTTAGGTTTCACATCAGAGCAGCACATATCTGCCTCATTTTTTTTGCTGAGTTTGGAGTGTGCTTAGCACGGTTCATGTAGTACAAAAAATTATCAGTAGTACAATAGACAAAACATACTTTTTGAAACCACAATAGTGGTGGTACAAACTACACATCAGAGGTATGAAATGTTATACCTATAGAAATCCAAATCCCTCTGCACTACAGGCTCCAGGGACCTCAACCTCATTACCACAATCAACAAAACATGCTGGAGGGACAGGTTCATAACCCAGAGACTGCCCATGGTCTGGAATAGACTTCCCATACATGTCAAGCAGAGCACCTCACTGGCCCTTTTCAAGAGAAATCTTGATGAGTAGATGGGAAATAGAAAGGTCACCCCGGGGATCACTACAGTGGCTCTGCGGCATGATACCAGGGCACTTCTATGGGCTAGACTTGTAAAGGCTCCAGGTCTGTTGGCCTGGTACACACCTATGAACCTATGTTTAAGCATGTTTATTTATGTGCACACATGTTGCATACTGAACAGATGCCTTTGCTAAAACAGATGAGAGACTGGTCTTCACATCCATAAGACTGCAAAATATAACCGAAACTTAATCTAATTGTAAAGACATCTGGACCATGGATAATACGGGACTTGTCCACTCCCTTTACAATTTGCACTTGTGGGTAGATCTTGAATCAGCCTTGTTGGTGTACCACTTTTGAGGAATGAGAGGAGGAGGCAGCCGTGCCCTGAACAAGTCTGTTTATGGACACTTCAGCCTCTCAGACTGCAAACCACACAGAACGACTTCATAGGTCTATACCAAAAGACCAAACAGGACATTGCCAAGAGATTATTTTGAACAGGGAAATCAGGTTTTAAATACTGGTTCACAGTGAATGAAGGCATTATGATGAGAGGGTGCAGGTTGTAACAAGCTAATGAAAGACTGGGGAGGGGCAATTGTGATACGTCTTGGTAGACTCATACACTGGGATGTCAGAATCTTATCTGGAATGTTGTCTGGTATAAAGTTGGTAAGATATCAGTACTGAAGAGGAGAATTGTTAAAACAAATTTGACTGATGAATATTGGGTCTGCTGTTTTTCTAAACTGAACGTGTTGTTGGGCCATGACTTTACATTTTACGACATGCGGTAATTCAGATTATTTTTTACAATAACACAACAGCTGTAGAAGTAGAGTTGGAGGGATAAATCTATGTGAGTTATGTCTGTTTATTGCTCAGTGCGAAGATGTTTTTATTTTACAGTAATCAGGAATTTAGAGTGCAAGTGGATGTCCCCTGCTAAATTCCAGCAAGCTAATGTAAGGAAATCATCTTTCCATGCCAGAGACTTTGAGTTTGTTTTGGCTAAATTATAGACATTCAATGTACAAGCATTTGCCACTGAAATGAATGAGCAATTTTTTTTCAATTTCTAAGTAAAAAGAGTTGACAATTAAGTCAATGTAACACAATTAAAACATGTTTGTGAGAGGGGTGGTATGTTTCATAACTCTTCTATTTTACCTGTTAAATAGCTGCACCCTAGGGTGGCACCTAAGTCTTCAAATTAGTATATGAAAAATGATGCAGATTAGTGTTCACAGGGCATTGTCTAACACTTGTGTGTCAGAGATCTGATTTTATTACTCTTGATACTGTTTTTATTTACAGTAAAAGGGGCTGACAGTATATCGGATCTAAAATTTTTCATAAAGGCAAATATGTTCATTTGCATTTTACCAGAAATTGTTTTCACCTACTGTTCAAAAACATAAAGCATTAGATGGTAGACACTCACACACACCTAATGTGTGTACCATCTAATGTACTCTAAACTACAGGAAGTTGTATCTAGTTACATGAGCCCTCATTAAAAGGATCTCTGTTCCCTAATAGCAAGATACTATACATGGCTTCAAAGGACATTCCTAGCCATTGAAGCTGCCTTCATTATAATGTGCTCCTTGTTATGTTTAAGTTTGTAACATAGACATGCTAATGAGTTACCTTAGTACACAATATAAAACACTTTCTTCTTAAGGTTCAGAAGATGAAGCCTAGCAGTCTAAGTCAAAAAGACTAAAACATGTCTGAGGTTTTCATGATTCTCATTAAACAAATTATATGCTGAGGCTGTTGAAAATGACACAAATAATTCATAGTGTCAGACTCAGATTTGTGTTAGTTGGCACTGTAGTTGCTTGAACCTTTCTTCTATATCAGCCCACACTTATCAGAGAAGACTGCAGTGTGTTTTACTGTAAATGTCTGGCCACCGATGGGGAACAGTCCCATTGTAATGCAGAATGGATGCTAAATGAACAGAATAACAAATTGCAGTAGCCTCTACAGGGGACTCTGATACTCCTCTAGTTTCACTATGTTTTGGACCTAATGGGCAGTGAACTTGGCTTAAGAGACCAAGTCAAGCTGCAGAAATTGCCCAAGCCAATGAAACCTGAGATGTGGGGAAGAAAAATGTTAGCATAATTTTCTTATTTACTCCATGTCCCTTCTGTGCCTACATAGGGATGCTCAGTATGTCACATCTCTGATCTGAGACTGGCTGTACTGCATACCTTAGGACGTCAAGTCTAGGAGTGAATCCAGCAAATGTGTCATCATTTTTTAAGTGCTCAGAGAATGTTTGGTATTTTCTTTCCTTTATATGCGAGTGCTGCTTATTGTATTGTGTCAGAAATTAACCAGCAAAGGTTTCACATTTGCCTGCCTGCCTTCAAAATCATCAAAACCAGTTGTGGCTACTGTTTGGGCTGACTTGCATGAGTCATGTCTAGCAATTCATCTCAAGCCACTTACCCCTGTAAGTTAAATCAGCCTGCCTGATTAATTTTACATTGCTGCCAGAAAGAAAAGATATGGTGATTTTGAGAATGTAGATACAATGTCTGCTGCATTATCCCAGTGGATTCTGAGGCCATCTCTGCATTGGCATAGCTGCTGATTTTGTGTCTGTGGTGCATCTCAATGTACCCATTTCTAGCTTTAAAGGATAACTTCACGCTAAGCAAATTTACTTTCTCTGAAGTGCATTTACCTTCCTATAGAATGATTCCCATGCTTTCACATATCAGAAAGCAATACTTAGCAGTTTCATCAGGCATTTGTGTTTTAGTCATCTGAGTTAACATGTTTAAGATGAATGAAGTCTCATGATGCTTTCTATAAGAATTTATCTTCCTTGATCTTGCATCATCGCAACATTTAAATTTAATTAAGTAAGCAATTAAAAAAATATTGCATTTCCTCTTTAAGTGATGATAATTTGTGTGCGAAAATTACAAGGGATTTGAATTCTGAAATGTGCATTTACTGAACCATTTCCACATTTTGAACTTTACAACCATCCTTCGCAGAAGGATTTCTGCCACAGACCAAGAGCAGCATTCAGCAGTTACTAGTGTGTGTGTGTGTGTGTGTGTGTGTCTTTGGCTTTGTGTGTAAAATGTACAAGTTATGGATGTCATGTTAGTTATCTTACTCAGGCTCAAATCCTGAACCTTAGCTACAGGTGACAAGAGCCTTAATCCACTACACCAACTATCACATTGCTTGGTCATCACAGTTGACTGAAATGTTCTGAAAATGGTCATTTTGCCTTATTGGTTCATTTGTTTCATTGCTGAAAGGAAACAAATCTTCAAAACTCTAGGGGTAGTTCTATTCACAGGGGATATGAGATTCAGTGCGTTTTCAAGAAATGTGAGCTTCAATAGAAGAGAAGTTTACTGTTCCTCGTGCTAAGTGTGTTTTCAATGTGCAACTGTGTGTTTATCAAATGTTTGTCAGTGTTTGTGCTACAGAATTTGAAAGCAGTGGAAGCTGCACAACAGGTAGCATACTTGCCTTTGATGCAGAAGGTTGTGAGTTCTACTTAATTGGCTTCTCAGTATATTTTTTAATGTCATATATTGTGCAATGTTTTCCATTGTCAGTTTTTACCCTTAATATTTTCTTTATTGTGTTTTAATGTTTCTAGAGTTAAGAAACATTTTTGAGTGAACACAGGTTTTTACATTGAATTGTTTGTTTATTAGGTTTAGATTGGCTGTACAGTTTTTAAAAATGTATAAATGCTAATGTGTACTTAATGTATGTGTTACATTTGAAGAAGTCCTTGGTGATGAAAATGCAGGGTATCATTAATGTGTTTATGTGCTTTTGTGTTGGTACAACGAGTCCTCTGTGGAGAATAAACTGCCTATGATTGTCTTGTGGTCCTCCTGTTTTGCCCTTTCTTTTGGTTTTGAGTTCTACTCTCAGACCATGTAGATGGATCGCTTATACTGTAGTTCACTTTAAGAGGGGGGAGGGGTTGGTCTGTGTTTTTCTTTTTTGGCAACAGTCATCTGGCGATTAGAAGAGTTAGAGGAAATTTAGCTGGAGTGGCTATTTCACTTGCCTTTGAAGTTTGTTTAAACCCATTTATAGTAGACAATATGATAGGAAGAGAAGGCAAGAGAGGTGTGGGAAAGATGGACACAACTAATAGCGATAATATGTATATGTAATATACGTGTGTGTGTGTGTGTGTGTGTGTGTGTGTGTGTGGTTAGAAGCAGAAACACTGGAATGTTGGAACTGACAACATTGCCAAAAAAAAACACCAAAACTTTCAATCCTGCAAATAAAAAATTCTGAACTCCCAGACTTTATCCCCCTTTCTGGACCTATGTTAGTGCTTGTTTCTGGGTCTACAGTGGTAGGGATTTTCACAATTTTACTTTTTGTGATTTTTTTTCAGCTTTGGTAGTTTTGATGTATTAATTTTGGCATTGCCAGTTTCAGCATTTCTGTGTTTGCACTTATAGTAGTAAACCACATATATATGTCTACATGCATTTGTATTTCATATCTATATATATATATATATATATATATATATATATATCTTTCTATATATGTGTATATGTGTATATATAATTAATATATATATATATATATATATATATATATATATATATATATAAAATACAGATGTATATGTGTATGTACATATTTTCACACACTTGTGCACAGATATATATATATATGTGTGTGTGTGTGTGTGTGTGAGCTCTACTATCTAGCTTGAACATTGCATCAGCCTTATGCTTTGAAGCATTGTGGTAATGTGGTACAGTAGGTTTAGTCTAATAGTGAAATGTTCTGACTGTTGAGCATTTGATGTGCGCAAAACAGAGAGGAGCCTTAGGAAGCACATTTATGAATTCAACTAATGGCACAGTAAGGAAGAATCCAAATAATGCCTTATATAAGCATTCTGTTAAATGTATATTCAACAAGGTTTGTTTTTTTATTTTGGACAAAATTGAGAGAAACCCTAGAGGTTGCTCATGGGAATCATCCATTGAGTTCAACAGGTTGCTCATGGGAATCATCCATTGAGTTTCCAAAAACTTTACTGCATTTAATTTTAATTGGCATAAATGTTTACTGGTATAAATGAATCAATTTCAGTAATTCCTGTACCTAAAAAGAGAGCATCAAAGTTATGAAATGATTCAAGTATGTTGTTATGGTTTCTTTTATAGTTAGGTTTCAATGTCTTCAAACTGAGTTACATGGTTATAAACTATTAATAAAGATTTTTTAAAGTTTGGATATTTAACCTACGTAAATATTTTTAAGTTTTATTATTGATTGTCTACGTTTTTCCAAATTTTGCTAACATTTTACAATGACTTAATGTTTTTCAATTTTCTGATTAATTAAAATAGACAACGCTTAGGCAGGTTATTTTATAGGTCAAATGTTTAGTTTCTTTATTAATTTGAAAGAGATTTGTACTTTTGATAAAGTCTGTATGTGAAAAACTGGAACACGAGATTGGCTCAACATTTTTATTAAACAGTTATTTTTAGCCAGTTATCCATTTGGCATTATCACTTTGCTGCTGTTTAATAAATGGTTTGGGATTTAGAAAGGGTGTTGACTGCGCAGAAGTCTGTTTGGATTTTTGACTGCTACTGGTACCTTACATTCGACAGTAGTTGTGCACTTTCTTTGGTGTTTTAAGCAGTTGTAGTGCACTTGTGTGTTCTTTTGGTTGGATTAGTAACTTTCAAGTGATCTGACATTATGGATGACACCAGCAGAAGCTCTCCCCCACTTGCTGATGGTAGTACACAACACATGATGACAGAAAACAGGAAAAGTAATGTTTCTACACAAATGGTAACCTCAGAACTTGAGCAACTCACTGGAGAACTTATAAAACTTTATTAAGTTGTTACCACAACCTCCTTTAGCAACTGTGATCATGAGTTCTGGAATTTAACATCAAATTAATGATTTAATTCACACAAGCTCACTGACTTTAGCAATTCCTGCTTGTCTTAAACACAGTCCAGAGTTATAGAAAGGAGTTTAAGAGGTACAGTCAATAACTGGAATGGTTTAGATGAATTAGACACATTTATGAGAACTGGTATCAATATGCATAATTTTAAATATGGACTTTAAGAAATGGCTGATGGTCAATAATTCATTGTTAATTCCCAATGCTAGTACTTTGGATAAAACACAAGTAACAGTTTGTGTGATATCACATTTGGAGAAAAAATGAAGATATGTAATCTTCACTATGATAATAAGTATTTTTGAATGTATAAAAGTCCCAACTGGTTCTCAAGGGAGTTCATTGCACAAAATTTCCCAATGGCACTGATTCTACATTTTGTTTCGAATTAGTGAATTTATGTAATAAGCAATATACAAAATTAATTCAAGTTATAGTGAAACACAATGAATTGCTTTTAATTAAATTTTGTAGAAATAAGGATTTCATATGACAAGATAAAATGACTTGCTATTTTCTATGATTCAGGATGTATTAGATAAATTTATGCTAGAATTGATAAACATAGTGAAATGATAAGAAACAGGAAATGTAAAAAAACTTGAAAGAGATGCCAAGCAGTGTGAAGCTAAAGAGGTCGACCCATTAAACAATTTTTAAAAGGTTTCTCATAATACTACTGCCAATACAAGTATTGGAACAAAGCAAACTGATGAAGTCATCCATCAACTGGGAGAAGTTGTAGATTTAAATGATGACCAAGAGGTAGGGTTTAATCTTGAAGACCCTTTAGATTTCCCTCCCCTCTAAAGATTAGAAAGGTTGTTGAAATGGATGACAGAAATGGCTGGGCATTTCAACCAGATAGAAGTATGGGCACAATTGACAACACAATCAAACAACATGGGCTCCTACATGAGAGGAGAGTGAAAGGCAAGAAGGGGAACAAGAGCGCTGATAGACATTTAACTTTGTGAGTATTTCAGCTCCCCCGGAGTTCAGTGATGTAATACTAAGAAGGATTTCAGCATATTCAATTATAGTCAGCTTATTGTTACATCAGAATTTTCTTCCTATTTGGAAGAAGGTTTTTTTACTTTTCTTCATACAAAAACTTATGATTTAACAGACTCTCTGGTAGAGTTTAAATTAGTTATTAGAAAACTTTGGCAATTCTATTTGATGGAGAAAAATCACGTTCACTAACTCTGCCTCAGGGTTATGTAAAAAGGTATGTATATACTAGCAATGAATCCCACTGTACAGGCATTTGCAAAATCTTTTGAAAAATAATTTTATAGTATTATTCTAGGAACAGCCAACTTTTTTACCAAATAGGATTAAAAACTTATTGGTAACCATAAAGGCCAATAAAACGTTTAGGATTATAAAATCTGATAATGGGGGAGATTTAGTCTTTCATGATTCTATAGTCTGTACCAGTAATATGTTTATGTTGTTATGAAATGAAGACCCTTGTACAAAGTAAATACAGCTTACAAAAATATAGATCTTTATTTGGGAGGTGGGGTTATGCAAGGGGTTGTTTTCACCCTTATTATATGCATTTTTGATCAACAAGAACTCTGTTATTCCTGCAATATTTGACATCCTCAAAGTTCTTAAACACATTCAGAATCCCCCTTTCCACTAATAGAAGTGACCCAAGGCTCAACAATTTACCCTTTTGGAGTTGTAGTAGATGGACGATTAAAACCCATATATACTGCAGAGTCCCATATGTTAAAGTATTCATGGAATTTTCTGGGCAGATTAAAGCCAGAGCTTTGTGACAGAAATTTATTTATTTTTTAACAGTATACTTAGTGGACCTTTTTACATGCATTCCACAAGAAGAAGGACTTAAATATTTCAATATAGTATTAATCTTCTGTGACTTTTTATTGAGTAATTAATTCAGAATGCTTAAGGAATTTATTTAAATGGTATTAAATAATAACTATATTTATTTAAAGGGAGAGATTTATAAGTAAATTACCAGTGTAGCAATGGGAGCAGCATGTGTCCCATTTTTTAACAATTTGGTAATGCAGGCATGGGAAATTCTAACATGTACCTACATTTTAACAGTTGTCATCCCTATTCACAGAAAAAAAAGTCTAGTCAAAGGACAGTTTGTAAGACTAGCTTGGATGATTTCTAGAAAAAAACATTTTTGAGGAGGGAAAGGGAGAACTTGAATGTATTTTTAAGTAGAGGCTACCTAATACTTTGATTAAAGATTTCAGAAGTACTCGAAGGATGGGGTACCAAATATAAATCCCTACTGTGTGTTGGCTTAACACTAAAAAAACAACAAGATAAGATTCAATTGTATTGGACATCCCCTAAAAAATAACCAGGAAGGACTTAAGTTTTAAAGAGTCTTAATGATTGAATATAAAACAAATGCTAAAATGGTGAAAAAATGTAATTAGGAAAAAAATAGAATATTTCAATTAGCATGGGTAATATTTCAAAATTGGTAGGAGAAGAATCACAGTTTGTGTTTAAAAGAGCAAATAATATTAAGGATATTGTGGAAAACAGTAACACAATAAAACAAATCTTCAGGTATTAAATCAGGCACAAATTATGGCGCATGTAATCAATGTATTTACATCAGTAAGGTACAATCATTCAAGTTAGATAATGGGATGAAAAGAATTGTTTTTTCTCAGGCTGGTAATTGTGGTACAGTAAGTTTAGTCTATTTAGTGAAGCATGCTGGCTCTCCAGTGTTTTATGTTGGCAAAACAGAGGCAAGCTTTAGAAAGTGCAATTAGGAACACAACTGTGGTGTAGTAAGGAAAAATCCAAATAATGTGTTACATATGCATTGTGTTGAATGTATATGCTGCACAATGTTTGTTTTTTATTTTGCACAAAATTGAGAGGAACCCTAGAGGTGGCTCATGGGAAACATACATTGTGTTCAAAGAACTTTTATGGCAATTAAAATTAAATGCTATGTTTCATGGTATTAATGAATCAATTTCAATAGTCCCCATACTAAAAAAGAGATCAGCAAAGTTATGACGTGATTGAAGTATGTTTTTAAGGTTTCTCTCATAGTTAGGTTTCAGTGGCTTCTAACTGAGTTACATGGTTAAAAACTATTAATACAGGATTTGTAAAGTATTGGATATTTAACCTATCTAAATATTTTTTTAAGTTTTATTCTTCATTGTCTGTTTTTCCAAATGCTGTTAAAATTTTGCATCAGTTTAATATTTTTGAATTTGAATTATCTAAAGTAATTAAAATAGACAATGATTAGGTTGGCTATTTTATAGGTCATGTGTTTATTTTTTAAATTTTAATAAATT